>NC_057712.1:129631827-129644721 GCF_004010195.1 Chiloscyllium plagiosum
AGGGCAGAAGCAGGAATGAAGTTGCTGTTTTTTCTGAGCTATGTTTTCTGAGAGATGGCTCAGGGCAGCTGCTGAGACAGCAGGAGCATTTGAAAGCTCCCTGTCCAATCGGACACACCAGCTTCAGGAAGCCTAACAAGTCGAAAGCTGAGTTGGATGTGTTGCTCGCTTTGCCTGGATGAACTGATAAGGTGTGAAATAATGCACCGTGAAAGTAGATGAAGTGATTTGGCCAGTTTTGTTATTTTATTTATCCCTTGGCTGTTTGTTTGTATGTCTTTTGTGTCAATGGGAGCTGGCTGGAATCAAATGTTTTGGTCTTTAAGCACTGACATTAACCAGCTCACTATGTTGCTTAATTTTCTCTCTGCTCATGCTATTTTGTGTCTACTAAAGTCTTTTCTTTGAGATGCAAAACCAGTATCTGGAAGTAAATTATTCACGAAGTCTGGGATTGGTTATTCAAGAGTCTGATCCGAAGTAATGATTGGAGGATTTTGACAGTTTAATATTGTGAGTACAGAGCTAGAAAGGCTGCTTTGGTTCAGCTGCCTGTCTCTGTGTCATATCATAATGAAGATGTTTATAAAGTATGATCGCTGTTGTCATATAGTCATCACGTTATTGACATCACAGGAAGTTATCCAGTCCATCCCAGCTCTCTGTGGAATAATCCAGACATTTCCACTCAGGCCATTACCACTCACTATGTTATAAATCCCCATTCTAATTCTCTTGGCCAAAGTTTTAAATCTGTCTCCCCCACAAGGAGGCTGGTACAAAAGGTAAAGTCTCAAGGGATCCGGGGTGTGCTGGCGAGATGGACACTGCCTTGGTCATAGAAGACAGACATTAGTGGTGGAAGGGTGCTTTATGGAATGAGGATCAGTAGTGAGTGGTGTTCTGCAGGGATCAGTGCTGTAATATATATAAATGATCCAGAGGAAAATGCAGGTGCCCTGATTAGTAAGTTTGTGGATGACACCAAAATTGATGGACTTGCAGATGGTGAGGAGAATTGTCAAAGGATTCAGCAGATATAGATAGATTGTAGATTTGGGCAGGGAAATGGCAGATGGAGTTTAATCCAGACAAATGCGAGGTGATGCATTTTGGAAGAGCAAATTCAGGTGCAAATTACACAATAAATGTCAGAACCCTTTTGAGCACTGAAATATACAGGGATCTGGGTGTACAGGTCTACAGATCCCTGAAAGTGACAACCACAGGTGGATAAGGTAGTCAAGGCAGCACACGGCACGTTTGCCTTTATCAACCAGGGCACTGAATATAAATGTTGGCAAGTTACGTTACAGCTGTACAAAACTTTAGTTAGGTCCCATTTGGAAGATTGTGTGCAGATCTGGTCACCACACTACCAGAAGGGATGTGGATGCTTTGGAGAGGGTACAGAGAAGGTTTACCAGGATGGTGCCTGGTCTGGAGGGTTTTCGTTATGAGGAGAGCTTGGATAAATTCGGATTGTTTTTGCTCAAAATATGGAGGCTAAGGGGTGACCTGACAGAAGTCTATAAAATTATGAGAGGCATGGATAAGGTGGTTAGTCAGAGGCTTTTTCCCAGGGTGGAAAGGCCAACTACAAGAGGGCACAGGTTCAAGGTGAGAGGGGAAAGGTTTCAGGGAGGAGTGTTGGGAATATTTTTCTCTCAGAGGGTGGTGACTGCCTGGACCGCACTGCCAGTGGAGTTGGTGGAAGCAGGCACATGAGCAACGTTTAAGATGTATTTTGATAGATACACGAACGGGAGGTCAACAGAGGGATAGACACCCTGCATGGGCAATAAGAGGTGGGTCTAATTAAGGATTAGGAATCGGAGCAGGTTTGGTGAGCTGAAAGGCCTGTTCTCGTGCTGTGCTGTATTATCCTTGTAGGATCTGATAATAGGAAGCGTTTTTCCTTTCCAGTGTTCAAGCTTGTCATACTCTTGTAGACCTCGATCAAACCTCCCTCCTGTCTCTCTAAGGATTACAACACAAGCTTACCAACCCAACCTTTTAACTAAATAAAGTGCAGTCACCGGGGGAGATTCAAGATGGCAGCAGTCTGAAAAGTCTGCTGTGTTGGGCTCTGTGCCATACCGCAGGCAAGTTGGGTTCCTACCCTACCCCTCCCATTAGCCACCCCTGAGGGAAGTCTTTAGTACAAAGCAGGCAGAGCACCTAGACCCCCGGTAAATTAGGGTTTGGAGGCTCTGGAGTCAAAATGAAGAGGACGAAAGGAAAGGGAGCTAGGGGAGTGCAGCAGGCAGAGCATTCCCCTACTGTGTCGGTACACAGCCTTGACTCCCATGGTGGCGCCTTTAAGCTTGGTGGAGCAGCAGCACCAACTCACGGAGTTTGCAAAACACCATGAAAAATTCAAAACAGTACTGGATCTGATTACCGCCATGCGGACAAAACACGAGCAGGAGATCCAGGCGTTGGATCGACGCATGGAAACAGTTGAGAAAAGGACCGTGGCCTCGGAGACTGCGACAAAGAACTCCGAGGGATGGGTCCGAACCTTGATAGCCCTGGTTCGGGCCTTGATGGAACAGGTCGATGACCTGGAAAATCAAGGTCGGAGAAAAAACGTATGTGTCGTGGGTCTTCTGGAGCGTGAGGAGGACAAGAACCTGACTGAGTTCCTTGAGAGGTGGCTCCCAGAGTTGCTGGGACTGGAGATCGAGTCGGGCCGGGTGAGTGTGGAATGGATCCAACAGATCGCCATGCACAGGTCTGGGTCGGATCAGTGCCCCCACCTGGTCCTAGTGCGACTCCAGCACTATAAAGAAAAGCAGTTCATAATAGAAACGTCCAGAAGACTGGGAAGAGATCCACAGTCTCTGTTTTATAAAACAGCCGAGTCGGCAAATTATAACAGACCATCTGTGGTTAACCTACGACGGATCACGGCTCTCTGGTCTGCTTTGGACTCTGTGCTCACACATGTGGCGAAAAGAGGGGTCTCCTTTACAAAGCAAAGGCTGTTTGAATATGGGGATAAGCCATGGGTAGATACCTGGCTCAGCTGGCTAGGAAGAAAAATGCTCCATTGTGTCTGTTAGGGAGAGAACTGGCAACATCACTCGTGAGCTGAAAAAGATTAATGCCAGATTGTGGGAATTCTATGCGGAGTTATACCGGTTGGAGGGCTGTGGGGATGGAATAACGAGAATGGAATCCTTTTTTGCAAACCTGGCCCTCCCTGGTAAAAACGCAGATCAGGCCTCCTTTTTAAATGCACCTCTGACAATACATGAGGTGCAAGAGGCAGCAGGGCAGCTCCAAGGTGACAGGCACCCAGTCCAGACGGGTACCCGAGTGAATTTGTACAAAGAGTTTATAGACATGTTAACTGAACAACTCCTGGAGATGTATAGTCATTCATATAGCCAGGACTACCTTCCACCCTCTCTGAGGGAGACCAATATCTCCCTTATTTTAAAGAAAGGGAAAGACTCTGAGGATTGCGCATTGTACAGACCCATCTGGTTATTGAATGTAGACTTCAAAATTCTATCAAAGGTGTTGGCTCTGAGGTTGAAAAGGTGTTGTCCGTTATTATTAAAGAGGACCAGACGGGTTTTATCAAGGGCTGCAGCTCTTCCAATAATATCAGGAGGGTATTGAACATAGTGTAAGTATGACAGCAGAGATTGGTTCCGAGCTTGGTGGTCTCCTTAGATGCAGAAAGGCTTTTGATCGTGTGGAATGGTCATACCTCTTTGATACTCTAGATCGCCTTGGTCTAAGGGAGGGGCCTTCGCCAGGTGGGTGGCAGTGTTTAGAGAGACCCCAAGGTGGCGGTTATCATGAATGGGGTCAAATCGAGCAATCTTTGTGTGGGGAGAGGCAGCTGATAGGGATGTCCGCCCTTGTCGCTACCAGCTACCCTGGTAATTGAGCTGTTGGCGGAGGCCATCGTTAAGCACCCTGAAATAGTAGCACCGAAGGTGGGAATTGGGGAACAGAAAATGCCTCTTTATGCAGATGACACCCTTCTGTATCTGGTTAACCTGGAGAAGTCCATACCCTGGCTAATACAAATAATTAAATTATTCGGCAGTTTCTTAGGACACAGGATAAATTTTCAAAGTTGGAAGTCATGCCCGTGGGGGGAGAGGTGGAAGTCGGAAGCTGGAGGACGGAATGGAATTTCCTTTTAGGTGGTCACAAAAAGGTTTTCTCTACCTGGGAATTTTGATTATCTCTACCTTCCATCAGCTGTACACAGCTAACTTTGTACAATTGCTTGAGAGAATAAAGCAGGGCTTGCTGCGGTAGGAGGGGTTACCCATATCATGCCTTGTATAACCAATACACACGCAGCCCCAGTCCCTCTGCACTCTTTCAAATTCTGCTGCTAAATCAACGTGGTCTCTGCCTAGCCCTCCTGCTGAAATGCATCACCTCATACTGCTCTGTATTCTATCTGACTGGCCACAGCTCGGCCCATTCTGCTAGTCTACCCTTCTGCTGCTACAGGTGATCCGTATCTTCCTTTCCTCACTGTTTGGCACCCCTCACATCTAACATCGTTGTGGTTCTGTTCGCCGAGCTGGGAATTCGTGTTGCAGACGTTTCGTCCCCTGTCTAGGTGACATCCTCAGTGCTTGGGAGCCTCCTGTGAAGCGCTTCTGTGTTGTTTCCTCCGGCATTTATAGTGGAGGAAATGCCGGAGGAAACATCACAGAAGCGCTTCACAGGAGGCTCCCAACCACTGAGGATGTCACCCAGACAGAGGACGAAACATCTGCAACACAAATTCCCAGCTCGGCGAACAGAACCACAACAACGAGCATCCGAGCTACAAATCTTCTCACAGACTTTGAACATCTAACATCATTTACAAATTTTAAGATTTTACTCTACTCCAAGATTTAAGTTATTTATAGACTGTAAAAAATAACTCCTAGCACCAATCCTTGGAGAATACCACAGCTCACCTCATTCTCTATCCATTAGACAATTCTTTTTATCTAACTGGACACTACCCATCTGATCCCAACAACCTCTAAACAGAAAACCAACATTTATTTTGTGCTTTGCCAAGTACATCCTTAAAGTCCAGAAAAATAAGTTCCAATGCATTCCCTTCATCAACCATCTCTGACAGTTCTTCAGACAATCAAATAGGTTCATTTAGCATGATCTGCCTTTTGCAAACCAGTATTGGCTGTCCTATTCCTGGGGCTGTATTCCAAAACACTGACCCACGGCAATGTTCAATTGCAAACTTTTGAAGCTTGAGGAAGGAATGGGGCTCCAAAAGCTTGCAATTTCAAATAAACCTGTTGGACCAAACCTGCTGTCATCTGATTTTTGACCTTGTCTACTCCAGTCCAACTCTGGCACCTCCACATCATTTCCCAGGAAGATTCAAAATGGAAGTGAGAACAAATGACATTGCTGTGTGTCCTGGTTCCTGCCCAGTACAGAACACGCTCCTCAAGCACATTAGTGAACCTAATATTCTCTGAGGCAACACATCAGAAACAGGAGTAGGCCATTCTGCCCCTCGAGCCTGCTCTGCTATTCAATGAGACCATGGCTACTTCCCCTTCTCTAACATTATCGGTCACCATTCCTGCCGAAGTTCCCTCCCATTACATCTCCAGGCTTGATGACACCAATAGTCCTGGTTGGCTTCTCCATAAACTTGAACTCATTCAAAACTTCCACACAGTATCCTGTTCACCCATCTCCCCCGCACGTACTGCCCTCCACTGGCTCCCTGGTCCAGCAAACACTTGATTTTAAAATTCCCATAGCTCCACCCCTTGCAGCATCTACAAACAATAACTTGTATTTCTATAGAGTCTTTAATGCAATGAAACACCTAAGGCCCTTCAGAGAAACAACATAAAATAAAGCCACACACGGCAAAATTACTTAAATGACCAAAAGTGTAGTCAGAAAGATTGAAGAAATGCGTTGAGAGACAAAAGTGAGTTGAAGAAGCTGAATGAGGGAATTACAGAGCGTGATGCTGAAGGATTTGAAGTTGTGGTCACCAACACTGGAGTAATTTGGGAATGAACAGATGACCAGAATGAAAGGAGTTAAGATAGCTCAAACAGTTGTGAGACTGGAGGAGATTATAGAGTCAGGGAGGGGTTGGGTGATGGTGGCCTTTGACGAAAAGAATAAAAATATCAATGTTAAGAGGTTGGTTGATTGGGAGCTCAGAGGAGTTATGGGATTGGATATCCTGCAAGTTGTCATGATCCATGCATTTTGGGAAGAATGCTGCTAGAATTGCATGCGAGACAATCTATTTTTATAATTTACCTTTGCCCAGGGTGTGTCAATGGGATGTTATTATATTGGAACAGTTAATTAGTCATTAATACCCCTATTATTTTGTTTAACATTTTGATAGGGTTACAGTGATTCGTTTTTATTTTGTCTGTATTTTAATTGCCGTGTAAAAACAAAGTATATTTTGCTTTAAGGCCTAGTAGTTTTACCAATTGAAATGCATCTGGAATGCAACACCTTCGACGTACCTTTAAAATGGGAACAGGTTGGGGATCTTGACTGTCTTCCGAATATCTTGTGAATGGGGTTGGTCTGGTCCGTAACAACACCTTTTCACATTTTACAATAATGGCAGATGTTATATAAATGCAAGTTGATGTTCATGTTAGAAGAATACAGCCAATTCCTTTTCTAACCCAATATCTGACCCTTCCACAATGGTTCAGGTCAGGCTACTGCATTGCATCTTGTTAAATATGTTGAATATGTTCCAGAAGTTGCTGGAAAAACCCAGCAGGTTTGGCAGCGTTGTGGAGGATGGAACAGGTTTGGCTTATACTCATTGGAGTTTCGATGAAAGAGAGATCTTATTGGAACATATAAGATCTAGAATGGATTGACAGGGTGGATATCTGGAGGAAGATTCTACCTGTGGAGAAGAATAAAGCTTGGAACATAATTAAATAATCTCCATTTTAAGCTATAAACCAGAAGAATTTTTGACTGAGTGTTGTTCGTGTATGCAACCCTCTTCCCCAGAAGGCAGTGTAGACTGAGTTAGGTTGGCTCTTGATTGACAGGAATGTGAAGCCTCATGGGGTCAGACAGGAAATTGGGGCTAGGACACCAGTCAAAGCAGGCATGGTCTTCCACAAAGGGCCAAGTGGCCCACTCTGATTTCATGTGGAACTCGCTACTACAGGGAGTGGTTAAAGTGAATAGTACAGCATTTACAGGGAAGCTGGGCAAGCTTGTGAGGGAGAAGGAGGATAGATTCAGAGGAGGAAGAATGCTCGAGTGGAGCATTAATCCCAGCGTGGCCCAGAGGAGTGGAAAGACCAGCTCCTCAATAAGCCACATTGAGAAGCTCCAATAACATTCTCCTAGTCATTTTTGAAGTGATCCTTCTATTAGACTGCAAATCAGTGAAGCCAAGTTACTGGTCTACATAGATATTGCAGAAAGTTTTCACAGACATAATGATAACCTTTCCTCCAGCGTATGATTTGATGAATCTTTTCTACTGATGATTGCATTGCTCTTGCTGGTCACTTTACCTACCTAGTGATATAGTCGCATGAGAAACATTTCAGAGAAGCTTCACGAGTCTGGTTCCTGGGATAAAGGAGCTTTGTCACATGGAAACAATCAACAGGTTGGGCTGGGACCCAATAGAGTTTAGAAGATAATCTATTGAAACATATAAGGTGCTGAGGAGATGTGGCGGGTTGATACTGAGAGAATTTGTTCTCCTTGTGGTGGAGTCAAAAACTCGGGGGTCAGAGTTTAGAAAAGGATCATTCATCTCAGGCTGAGGTATGAGGAATTACTTTGGAGGTGTGTAAGGCTGTGCGAATCTCTTCCTCAGAGAACAGTGAGGCAGGATCACTGAATCTAACAAAGGCTGACTTAGTCAGCTTATTCCTGCTCCTATTTCTTCTGTCATGTCTAATTCAAATGGTTCCAGGAACAGATGGAATTTAATCCCTGATAGTGTGAGGTGCTGCATTTACAGAGGTCTAATTAGGGAATGATATACATAACGAATGGTAAGTTCCTGGGGAGTACTGAGGAACAAAGAGACCTTGATGTGTAAGTCCATCGATCCCTGAAAGTGGCAGCACAGGTAGACAGGGCAGTGAAGAAGGTATATGGGATGATTGCCTTCATGTAGAATATGGGAACAAGGAAGTCTTGTTCGAATTTTATAAAACATTCGTTAGGCCACTGTTGGGGGTACTGTGTGCAGTTCTGGTTGCCACACTATCAGAAAGACATGATTGGACCGGAGAGGGTGCAGAGGAGATTCACCACGATGTCGCATGGGATGGAAAGTCTCAGTTATGAGGAGGGATTGGATAGACTGGGATTGTTTTCCCTGGAGTAGAGGAGACTGAGAGGGGATCTAATTGAGGGATACAACATTAGTAGATTGTGAGAATCTTTTCCCCTGGCATGAATTTTTAAGACCAGAGGACATCAGTTTGGGGGGGTGGGTGGGATCTGAGGAATTTCTTTCACTCAAAGGGTGGTAGAAATGTGGAGCGTGCTGCCTGAGAGAGATGGACACAGGTAATCTCAAGATTTAAGAAGCATCTGGATAAGCATTTAAAGTACCAGGTTATAGTAGGCTGTGGACCAATTGTAAGTAAGTGGGATTAGTGCAGTTTGGTGCTTGTTGGTCAGCACGGAGACAGTGAGCCGAAGGGCCTGTTCCTATGCTGTACCACTCTATGACTAACATGGGTCTACGATGTAACTGGGGCTGTGACTAGAGCAGGGGCGGTTACGGGAAGATCCAAGACTCAAACTTCAAATTCAGGAGAAAGTTCCAACTGGCAGTACGGCCTATGAGCAAATTTATGGTAATTGAGAAGAAAATAGAATAGATTGAAGGAGAATTGTGGTGAGTTGTTGAGAGTTGGACAGACTGTATCACGGGATTATAACTTCAAAAAGAAATCTAAAAAAGTATCTGTAAGGGAAATGCATTTCTTGGTTGTAGGGAGTGATTTGGGGAGTGCGAGATACTTCTTCCAAGCAGCCAAGACCACAATGATGAGCTGAATTGCCTCCTGAGTTCAAGGTGAAATGTGGAACAGTGTGTTGCTTCCACCTGCTGGTGAGAATACCACAGTGCAGCTCTCCACCAAATCCATGCCAGCAGCAATGGACTTCATTGAATCTTTTTGGATTAGGTAGAGGTCTTGCTGAGTGGGAGTGTCTGTAAAAGGGGCAGAATTGATCAGTGACGCTTAACGCCTTGAATTCCCAACATACAACAGGCTGCAGCATCACATCAACATTCATACAAGGTGGTCATACAGCTGCAATCCCAGTACTTTGGCTGCATGGTGGTTAACTTAGCAAGCAGGAATCGAGAGTGCGTCCAGTTGGAGTTTGAAACAAATAAGTGGGAGATATCCAGGAAGGGGGTAAGGCTGGAGACGTTGGGAACCGCCGCAGTAGGTTATTTGGCCCTTTCAGCTGGCTCTGTCTTGGTTGATCAGACTGTAACCTGAACTCCATGTACAATCCCTGCCTCCCTTGTAGATCAAAACCTAACTCTGCCTTGACGTCACAAGGTGATCAGGCAGAGCCAACACATCTTTGTGAAACAGAATTCATATTTTCACTAATCTAGTAGATCTTTCAGCTACATGTGCTTTGTCCCACCACCCCAGCCTCTTCCACCTCTATTGCCCCCCCACTGTGTTGTTCTGCCAATTGCTGACCACCCCCTTACACCATCCTGCTGCCCACTCACTCCTTAGGAGTAACAGTGTCTCTACTACTACCACTTGAAGGGACAGGATATGATGGACATTTGGAGAGATACATGAAAAGGAAAGGGTGAGGGGGATACGGGCCAGGAGCAGGTAGGTTCACTTTGGGATTATGTTCAGCATAGACTGGTTGGAGCGAAGGGTCTGTTTCTGTGCTGTATGACTCCATGAGTGACCCTCCAACAATATGGAGGAACAGCAGAGTGCTCCTGTATCTCAGTGTGACACTAGGCTGGGCGGTGTATATGTTGAAGCTGAACACAGCCTTATAAAGAGGGAACTATACAGAAACTGCAGCTCTGTAACTCGGATGTTCCACATCCATTCTCAGCTGCAATGTGGGCATGACAGGATAAAATGCCAAGGGAAAACTGTAGATCCAAAGACTCCCAATCTGTAAAAGTAAATCCGAATCTTTGCCAGGTCGACTGAAGTTGAGAATCCCCATTCCAATTACGTCCCAAACCCTGGACAATGCGATACACAGCAGATAGGAATACTTAGTTTAATAGCTGTAGTAACATTTCTTTTTAAATAGCATAAAGCATACATTAAGAATGCAAGTGTTAAATTATTCACCCAAAACTTAACTCGGGTCAAAAAGAAATAAAAAGTGGAATCGGATGGAGGTGAATGGGCTGATCGACTGAAGGATTCAAATTCACAGTCACCTCAAATTGCTCCCAACACGTGTACAAAAACCTCGGTAAAAACATGACATGGGCCCACTTATTCCTGATATTTACTGGAAACGATGTTATAGGGAGACAGAGCGGGGTGTGAGCAAAGAGAGACACCACTAATCCAATGGCTCATGATGGGCAATACCTGAAAAGGTCTGATGGGATTTGATTGGTTTTCCTGGTCAGGAAGGGGAGCCTGCACTCAGATATCGGTCAGGCGGGAGGAACAAGTGTTCACTGATAGCCACATGGACCATGCGTCAGCAATGGTCATGTGTCAAACACTGTCATAGCGTTTGAACTGTGACAGTACATTCCAATTGGCAGGACACTGGCAGAGCTCCACAGCTGTTGAAATGCAAACACGTGTGCGCAGTGTCCCATATTATTGCACTGCGGTCATAATCTCAGCACTACGACAATGGCATATCAAAAGTAGCCCTCTATTAGGGAAGCATTCTCCTCGAAGGTCCATGAAAGGAGAGTGGTCTTCTTTGAAAATCCATTCCCAGGAGTGGGGTGTTGCTGGCTGGGTAAGCATGAACTGCCCATCCCTGACCCCTTTCCACAAGGCGAAGCTGAACTGCCTTCTTGAACCGCTGCAGTCCATGTGCTGTTGGAGCACCCACAGCATTGATCATGGAGGGAGAGCCAGGAGTTTGGCATAATGCTGAAGGAATGGGGATATATCTCCTAGTCAGAACAGTGAGTAACTTGGAGGGGCACTTGCAAACAGCAGCTGTCAATCCAAAACAACACAGAAGATGCAGACAGCCTGGAGGTGACAAAATGTAACAGAGCTCAGGCAGCCTGCTCCATCCGTCCCCCTCCCATTCTCTGCATCAGCATGGACTGTGGGAAGGGAACACAGTCATTATCTCCTGGCCTGCTCTCACTTGCAGCCAAACACAATGGCAAAAGATAGGCTTCAGCACCTCACCACAGGCCGTACCTGGCCCAGGGCGGGTGCAGAAAGGAATTAGGGGATTGCAACTCGATTTAAACTAGATCCAGTCTGACATTTTGCTTCCACATCAACAGAATAATGGAGCTGGGGTAAGGATTCAGGCTAAGAGTCTTCCAGGGTCTGAATCTAACTGCAACTACTCTGTTCTGCACCATAAGAATCAAGTGTATCCTCAGCTCCACCCTTGGGTAATGGTGAACTCACAAAGTGAGGGGATAATCATAATGTTGCATTGGCCTCAAAGTACTGAGGGCAGGCTGAGTATATTTAGCCAGTCTGCCTGCTCTCGATGGCTGTACAGTCACTCTGGACACTCCCTGGGAATGTGGGAAGCAGCTGATTGGGGATTCAGTGTAACTTCTGTACCTCGCCCCTCCCCCCACCCATTCCCTGATCAGAGACCCCGTTAACATTGGCACAGTGAGAGGAGTCACCTCATTGGTAAGAACTGTTGGCATCTTCAGGACGGTCTCACAAGGAGATGTGCTGTGGAAGACATAGGGAGGATAGAGACAAAGAAATACTTTTGAAAACAAATTATCATGGCACCATCTCAGACTTACATTGAGTTTCTTTAACTGCATCTTCTTTCAGTTTTTATTGTTGGGCCTCACTCCGATCAGCCCGTGTCCCCCGTCCTACCCACCCACCCCTTTGAAAAGGTGTAAAGGCGTGTGCCTTCAGCTTGAAATAAGCACCCTCGCAGTGTCCTCCCCTTCATATAACAAAGGGTTCCCACATTAGTTCTGAGTGCACTGTCCAGACAAGGCGTGCTGGCTTCATTCAGCCTTTGGAAGAACAGAGTCGATACAATTGCACTTCGTTACCACCAGGGGGCAGTCGCTGAGCTGTGACACAAGGCAGCAAATGGAAGGGAGGGCGCGCTGCCCCAGAATGTGGGGATTCTGGCCACTTCAGTCCTGGCTCAGAGGGCTGTTTAGCAGAATTGCTGGGCTTGGTTACAATGTGGCCCATTGTAATCTGCTTCATGTGCTCTCTTTCTCCATGAAGTCAGTGGAGCTGATGGATCAAGAACCCTTTGGTTTTGGCATGTGCTGTCCTGAGGAGTTTCCGTGATTAAGAGACAGGGACACAAAGACAATACAGGGTTTGGTGTTTGTAGACCTCCCAGGGGAGATGCTGCTGACTGAAAGACTCCCAAGCATTGGTGCCACCTTCAAGCGCCCCCTCCCTCCACCCCGGTCCTCTCTGCACGTGAGAGCCGAGAGACCTTGTTTAGCTCCTTAATCTCTCGTGGGGCGGAAAGACAGGCAGGAGCTTCCAGGAGGAGAACTTCCAGGTACCTGCATCTCTGAAATGAAGACTGGCAGGATGGTAAATAAGGGAATGGGTTACAGGGGGACCAGGGAGAGGGATGGGGGTCAGGATGGTAAATAAGGGAATGGGTTACAGGGGGACCAGGGAGAGGGATGGGGGTCAGGATGGTAAATAAGGGAATGGGTTACAGGGGGAC
>NC_057712.1:129646320-129653147 GCF_004010195.1 Chiloscyllium plagiosum
TCAGTTAGAGGTCAGTTAGAGGTCAGGGCGAGGTCAGGGAGAGGTCAGGGAGAGGGATATGGGTCAGGATGGTGAGTAGGGGAGTGGGTTAGGGAGAGGATATGGGTCAGGATGGTGAGGGATCAGGGAGAGGGTTGGGGGTTAGGATGGTCAGTAGGGGAGTGGGTTGGAGGGGGTCAGGGAGAGGGATGGAGTTATGTGGTGGCACTACCACATGGTCATTTGCATGACTTTCCAAGCAGCCCAACGGTGGCAACACATGACCCCTGAAGAGCTAGGCACAGAGGAAGTGGGATGAGAAACCACACGCAGTCTGCTGACATTGGAGACTCCAATGCCCTGCGCACCCCACCCCCCCGGGGTGATGAAAGGGAGGGGGCTTTAATGGGGATTGGCGTGAACCCGGGCAGTGACGCTCTCCAGTGAGTGCGGGACACTGTTCAGCCGCGTGCTGACCTGAACAAAGCGGATTGGAGGCAGTGGCAGGTTGGCTGTGGCTCGGCTCGGTCTGCCAGGGTGGCAAGTGGGCACACGGGTTCCGTTGAATAACCGAGGATCAGTGCCCAGCTCGTCGCTGTCACCCATGGGGCCTGATCTCTTCTCACCAGCTTCACCACCGTCTGTGGTGGCCAGGGGCTCAAGTTCGTAATGTTCATGCTCAGCGTCCAGGTGGTCACCCTCACCAGCTGCCTGCTGTTTGTGGGTACGGCAGGCCCTCTTACCCTCCCTCTGCCTGTGACCGCCATGGGAAGGTGGTGGCAGCGCCAAGCCGTGGCACTGCAACCTTTTGGGCAGAGGAATGGTGCCACAGGATCCCTGTGGGCCCAGACAGCGACACATACACTGGAAGAAGAAGGTGGCAAAGCCCCAGCTGATGCACATGATGAGCATCATGAAGGTCCCCAGCTGCGTGTATGCCAAAACCGTGGAGGGCATCATCATGGCGCCCGCCACAAAGGTGGTAAGGGCAGCCATGGCAATGGCTGAGCCCATCCGGCTCAAGGAGAAGACCACTTTGCCCTCGCGGTCTGTCTCCGGTGCCAGGCGGTAGGCCACACCATAATGGACGGCAAAATCAACAGCCAAACCCACAGCCACAGAGATGGTGACAGACTCCAGCACGTTCAGCTCCCAACCCAGCAGCACCAATGAGCCCACTGTGACAAAGATGGTGCCGGTGATGGAGACAATGGCGTAGAGGCTGATCACCACATTGCGGGTGGTGAGTAACATGACACTGAAGGCCACAGCCACTGAGAGGCCCATAGCCACCAGGGTGCCATCGGAGAGGCTGTCCTGAAGGTCAAAGAATTCCAGGCCGCTGACAAACCAGCCGTTGGCAAGGCCAGCTGGAGCGCCCTTCAGCTCCTCAGTGATCCAGGCATCCACCTCCTTGTAGAACTGGCTCATCTTCTCATAGGCCAGCGTGAAGAGGTAGGTGCTCTGAAACTGCAGCACCACAGCCCGGATGGTGTCGTTGATGTCAAAGCGGGGCCCCGGGGTCTTGCTGTCTAAATGGTAGCCAGTGCTGTGCTCCAGCTCCATAATGGCCCGCTTGATGCACAATTCAAACACCTCTTGCTTGTAGGGGAAGGTGGACTGACTGCAGCACGGGTACAAGGTGGGCTCCTCACAGTCCTGGTTCTCCATCCACTGGCGGAAGGTCTCGATGAAGCAGCTGGTGAAGTCCTGCTCGTCTGTCTGCTGGAAGAAGCTCTGGTTCCTCAGGCGCTGGCAGAAGTGCAGGAGCCAGAGCTGGGAGCCAGGAGCGGCCACGTCAAAGGTCGAGTCCAGCCTCAGCTGGCCCTTATTGTGAGGGTTGAGGGGGTCACCAGCGTCCACGGGGGCAATGCCCCACACCAGCGTGATGGGCATGTGTAGCTCCTCGCCGTGGTGCACCCGCTCAAACACAAACAGCTGGCGGAACTCAGCATCGTAACGCTCAAAGGGGTGTGAGGAGCGGAACACCTGGAACTCTGAGAGCTCCAGAGACGGCAGCTTCATCTTGGGGTCCACGCAGACGATGTAGGCACCGCCAACGGTCAGCGCAAGGAACCAGCAGAGCCAGATGTAGCGGAACTTGATGACGATGCAGGGCAGCACCTTCTCGAAGAATACGCGGGAGGTCTCAGAGGCAGTCAGCAGGAGGCGCTGCAGCTGGCAGCAGAGCTGGGCCAGGCAACCGGTGAGCTCCGTTCGCCGGCCAGGCCTCTCACCGCACTGGAACAAATGCAGCAGGTAACGCTCGTGTAGCACCACCACTGCCGGCAGCCAGGTCACCATCAAAATGTAATTGACCAGGATGGCAGTGCCAGCGTAGACACCAAAGCAGCGGATAGCGGTGATGTTGCTGACATAGTTGGCATAGAAGGCAGCTGCAGTGGTGAAGCTGGTGACAAACATGGAGAGGGCAGCGTGATGCAGGGTGACACTCACTGTTTCCGCCAACTCAGCCTTGGGCTTGTCGAACTTGGTGTGGTTCCAGACATCGCACAGCACAAAGGCATCATCGGCCCCTATCCCCACCAGAATAATGAGTGCGGTGAGGTTCATGAAAGGGAAAAACTTGAAGCCAAACACAATCCTGTAGAGGAAGTAGGAGACGATTAAGGAGCTGATGATGGCGAACATGGTCATCAAAGTGATGAACATGGACCTGGTGTACATGCACATGATCAGCAGAACAATCACAATGGCAATGGCAGGATACACAGTATCCATCAGGAGGTAGTCCTGGAACAAGTTGTGCTTGATCCCAAACTCGATCCCTGCAATGGTGGTGACACCATCTGAACAGTTCCAGTTCTCAAAATTGTCCAAGTAAATGTCCATCATGCTTTTCCCTTTCTCGGTGGGGACAAACAGCATGCTGTACTTTAACGCTGGAATCACGTAGTCCAATGTCTGTGGGCTCAAAAAGTCTTTGTCCACCAAATAATGAAGGATTTGGTAAACAGCATTATACTTGGTGCACTTGCGCGGCACAGACATGCACTTGAGCTGGTCTTTACGGCGTGTGGTCTTGTCCCAGCATTCAGGGCCCAGGGTCCCATTGTGGTAATATTTAACACAGGAACGGAGCAGTTTTAGTGTGTGGGCCACATCTCGCTCAGTGATCTTCTGGCAGGAGGATCGATTGTTGAGGATGGCGATGTAATTGCCCAGTGTCCAGCTGGGGCAGCAGGAAGCAGCTGAGGTCCTTTGACAAAGTTCCCCAAACTGCACGTGTGAACGAATCTGCAGTAATATAGACCACACAAAAAGGATTCAAACCAGTTTTAGATACTGCCAAATAAAAACAGGGCTTTTTGGGTTCTGTAAAATAATAGATTTTGTTTTAATGAATTGAGTAATTAGCAAACCCTCTAGATTCATTTCAAGTCTTGGTATTACTCAGATGGTTGAGGAGAATTAGGATGAGCATTGAATTAGAATGACTCTTGCTGTGGTCCTATATCTCTTGCCTTAAAAGCCAATGCTCCATGATCTTTATCATGGCCTTGGCAACTGGAGCAGTAGCTTTCAACATCCTTTGAATACCACTACCCCCAACCCCGGGCAACCTGCAGCACCAACCTCCCTCCATTATAAGGACAGCAACTTAAACAGGAGGGTCTTCACAAAATATTCCAAAACTGTCATGAAGACTATTAAAGCAGATGTTAGAAATGGGTTCAACAGTGGGTTGAACAATGGGTTCAACCATGGTGGCTCAGTGGTTAGCACTGCTGCCTCACAGCGCCTGGGGACCTGGGTTTGATTCCATCTTGAGGCGAGTGTTTGCACATTCTCCATGTGCCTGTGTGGGTTTCTTTGGGTGCTCCAGTTTCCTCCCACAATCCAAAGATGTGCAGGTTAGGGGGATTGGCCATGCTAAATTGCCTGAAGTGTCCAGAGATGTGCAGGCTAGGTGGGTTACCCATGGGAGATGTGGAGTTATGGGGATAGGGTAGGGGCTGGGTCTGGGTGGAGTGCTCTGAGGGCCAGTGTAGACTTGATGGCCCAAATGGCCTACTTCCACACTCTATGGATTCTATGAACAGAACTTTCCAAACAGGGAAAACAAGTCAGGGATATGATTCAAAACTGGGTTGGTGAGGATCAGATCAATTAAAAGGTCTGCAGTTAGAATCAGACTGTACAGCAGAGGGCCTTTGGCCTGTTGAGTTAGTATTGCCAAACAAAAACTAACGTCAACAGTATGGTGCAGGAAAATCGACTTTTTGGGCAAAAGCCTTTCATCAGCAATCAGGCTTTTGCCTGAAATGTCGATTCTCCTGCTCCTCGGATGCTGCCTGACCTGCTGTGCTTTTCCAGCACCACTCTCTCTCGACTCTGATCTCCAGCATCTGCAGTCCTCACTTTTGCCTAAAAAATAAACTAACTCTCACTTTTCAGCACTAGGCCCAGAGCCCTGAATGTTCCGCCATTCCAAGTGCTCATCCACATATTTTTGTAAGGGATATGGAGGTTTCTCGCCCTAACTACTCTCCCAGACAGTGCATTCCAGAGCCCCACTACCCTCTGGGTGAAAAACATTTTTCCTCAAATCCTGTCAAAATCCTCTCAACCTTCACCTTCAAATACGCCCCCTTGTGATTGGCTTGTTGAGTCAACAATCTTGCCCTTAAATAAAAAATTGCTTTTTTTTATCCCCACCCTTGATGCTCAGGATAGAGCAGAAGCTCGAGGGAACACCATGGAAACAGAAAATAAATATTTGGGATAACAGGAAACCAGTCTGTACATACCCTGGCATTGTCAAGATTGCACATCGATTTAATTGATTGCGTTCGCCATAAGTTTTCCCCATCTGCTGAGGCAAACACGACCCGAGAGTAACGGTCACCTGGGGGTGGGGGGAGGAGACAAGACAGTTAGGAGCTTACAAAGATTTCAACATATATTTCTTAAAAGTTCAAACAACAGTCCTGCAGTTTCCTCCATGACTTGCTGTGTAAAGGATAAGGCAGTTACACAACTCGGCTACTGACTAAGAGGCTGGATGTGAGTAAAGGGTAAGGTAATGTGACTTATGTGGAACAGAAATCTACAGTCCTGGAACATTAATTACTGAGATTAAATCCCTCTATACCAACCTGAGAACTTAAAATAGGGTTTAAAAATGTGGAAATCAAATTTCAGTATCATTAAGGGAACCAAGGAACTACTGCATTGCGATAAAACACAGTTGGCTGAGGTACAGGGATAGGGTAGGGACTGGGTCTGGGTGGAATGCTCTTCAGATGGCCAGTGTAGACTTGATGGGCCAAATGGCCTGCTTCCACACTGTATGGATTCTATGGACAGACCTTTCCAAACAAGGAAAACAAGTCAAAAGTGGATTGGTGAGGCTCAGATCAATTAAAAGCTCTGCAGTTAGAATCAGACTGTACAGAAGAGGGCCTTTGGCTGGTCGAGTCTGTATTGCCAAATAAAAAAACAACATCAAGAGTGTGGTGCTGGAAAAGCACTGCAGGTCAGAAGAGTTCCTAAAGCTCAGTGGGGAAGGAAATCTATCAACCTTGCTTCATCTGACCGTTACTTTAATCTGTTCCACATCAATATGAATTATGCCAGTCTTTATATTTATAACTAGGAGAAAGTGAGTACTGCAGATGCTGAAGATCAGAGCTGAAAAATGTGTTGCTGGAAAAGCGCAGGTCAGGCAGCACCCAAGGAACAATGATTCCTGAAGGGCTCATGCCCGAAACATCGATTCTCCTGCTCCTTTGATGCTGCCTGACCTGCTGCGCTTTTCCAGCAACACATTTTTCAGCTATATATTTATAACTAACATGTTCGGAAATATTATACATACATACAGATGTACAGCACGGAAACAGCCCCTTCGGTCCAACCCGTCCATGCCGACCAGATATCCCAATCCACAATCTGGTCTCACCTGCCAGCACCCGGCCTATATCCCTCCAAACCCTTCCTATTCATAGTTACCCACATGCCTTTTAAATGCTGCAACATGTCTGAGACGTGGCATGAGAACACAGAAGCAGGGACACTCCCAATGCACCAGGCAGCCCTCAGGTCATTGACAGATGCAATGCACACAAGTATTTCAGTGTCCTGTTCATTCATGAGATCTCCGACACCAACTCCCCACTCCCCCACCCAGATAAACACAGCACTGGCATCCACTGTATTTTGCTTTGATTTATCCTTACTTTTCTGATAATTTCCTCTCATAAGAAAGTACAACATTCCATTCAGTTTGTTGCTCCTGCAGTACCATAAGGCCATAAGACAGAGGAGCAAAAATTAGGCC
This sequence comes from Chiloscyllium plagiosum, assembly GCF_004010195.1. Lineage (NCBI taxonomy): Eukaryota > Metazoa > Chordata > Chondrichthyes > Orectolobiformes > Hemiscylliidae > Chiloscyllium > Chiloscyllium plagiosum. The sequence goes on from NC_057712.1 coordinate 129,652,604, forward strand.
TGTCAGCCGATCAGTCTGCTCCGCCATTTAATCATGGCTGGTAAGTGTTTCAACCCCATTCTCCCACTTTCTCCCAGCAACCCTTGATCCCCTTGATACTCAAGAACCTATCTATCTCAGTCTTAAATATACTCAATGACCTGACCTCCACAGCCTTCTGTGGTTGTGAATTCCATAGATTATCCACTCTCTGGCTGAAGGAGCTTCTCCTTATCTCCATTCTAAAATGTCTTCCCTTTACTTTAAGGCTGTGGCCTTGGGTCCTAGTTTTCCCTATCATTGGGAACATCTTCCCAACATCCACACTGTCTAGGCCATTCAGTATTCCGCAAGTTTAGAGTCAGAGGTGTACAGCATGGAAACAGACCCTTCGGTCCAACCCGTCTATGCCAACCAGATATCCCAACACAATCGAGTCCCACCTGCCAAAACCCGGCCCATATCCTCCAAACCCTTCCTATTCATATACCCATCCAAATGCCTCCTAAATGTTGCAATTGTACCAGCCTCCACCAATTCCTCTGGCAGCTCATTCCATACCTGC
>NC_057712.1:129653482-129676295 GCF_004010195.1 Chiloscyllium plagiosum
TCGCTGTCCACTACACCTCCAATTTTGGTGTCATCTGCAGACTTACTAACTGTACCTCTTATGCTCACATCCAAATCATTTATGTAAATGACAAAAAGTAGAGGACCCAGCACCGATCCTTGTGGCACTCCAGTGGTCACAGGCCTCCAGTCTGAAAAACAACCTTCCACCACCACCCTCTGTCTTCTACCTTTGAGCCAGTTCTGTATCCAAATGGCTAGTTTTCCCTGTATTCCATGAAATCTAACCTTGCCCACCAGTCTCCCATGGGGAACCTTGTCAAACACCTTACTGAAGTCCATATAGATCACATCTACTGCTCTGCCCACATCAATCCTCTTTGATATTTCTTCAAAAAACTCAATCAAGTTTGTGAGACATGATTTCCCACGCACAAAGCCATGTTGACTATCCCTAATCAGTCTCCTTACCTTTCCAAATACATGTATATCCTGTCCCTCAGGATTCCTCCAACAACATGCCCACCACCGAGGTCAGGCTCACCGGTCTATAGTTCCCTAGTTTGTCCTTACCACCCTTCTTAAACAGTGGCACCACGGTAGCCAACCTCATGTCTTCCGCCACCTCACCTGTGACTATTGATGATACAAATATCTCAGCAAGGGGCCCAGCAATCATTTCACTAGCTTCCCAGAGTTCTTGGGTACACCTGATCAGGTCCTGGGGATTTATCCACCTTTACCCGTTTCAATTAGATGCCCCTTCATCCTTCTAAACTCCGTTGAGTGTAGACCCAGGCACCTGGGACCATTTGCGTGATCCTTGCATAAAACCATGGTGATTATCCCTAATCAGTCCTTGCCTTTCCAAATGCATGTAAATCCTATCTTTCAGAATCCCCTCCAACAACTTACCCACCACCGATGTCAGACTCAAGTCGATAGTTCCCAGGCTTCTCCTTACAGCTTTTCTTAAACAATGGTCCAACATTAACCACCCTCCATTCTATTGGCACCTCACCCGTGGTTATAGATGATACAAATATTGCCTTCCAAACTTCCCACAATGTCCTGAGATACACTTGGTCAGATCACAGAATTATCCACTTTTATGTTTTCGAAGACCTCTAGCACTTCCTCTTCTGTAACGTGAACTTTTTTCAAAACATCAATATTTATTTCCCGGAGTTCCATGGTCTCCAATTCTTTCTTCACAGTAAAGACTGACATGAAATATTCATTTACTATCTCTTCCATCTCCAGCGGTTCAACTCAAAGACGACCTTGTTGATCTTTAAGGGGCCCTACTCTCTCTCCCTAATTGCTCTTAGTGTATTTATAGAATTTCTTTGGATTATCCTTAACCTTACCTGCCAAGGCTATCTCATGTCCCCTCTTTGTTGTCCTGATTTCCCTCTTAAGAATGCCCCTACGCTCTTTATATTCTTCAAGATTAATTTGTCTAGATCTAATGTATGATTCGTTTTTATTCTGACTAAAACCGCAATATATTTTTTTATCCACTGTTCCCTACACTTTCCAGCCATATCTTTTACTCTCACGGGACATATTGCCTCTGACCTCTCGTAATTACATTTTTGAAAGCCTTCTACTTGTCAGACATCCCTTTCCTGCGAACAGTCGGTCCCAATCAATTTTTGTAAGTTCTTGTCTCATACCATTAAAATTTGCCTTACTCTAATTAAGAAATGTAACTTTTATGGAAGGCTTATCCTTTTCCATAACAATTTTAAAACTAATAGAATCATGATCACTAGTCCCAAAGTGTTCCCCTCCTAATACTTCAGTCACTTGCCTTGCCTTATTTCCCACCAGAAGGTCACGATTTGCTCCTTCTCTAGGAGGAACATTTACATATTGAACATTATTATAATGTTACTTTCCTGTACATATTTTCATTATCTGCTCCAGGATCTCTTTATGTTTTAATCTCTGACAGCCACTACGGCACTGTCATTCCCCATTTCCTGCTGTTTTTAATTCTGACCTTGATCAGCTAGCTGAACCCCAGGACAGGAGCTGGTGATAAACAAGTAAATTCAGCAAAAGAATCATCCCAACTCTTAGCCTCCACTTGGCTTTAGAATGTGCTTGTTTAGATAGCTCTCATCAGGCGAACTGCAGGGTTAGAAGACATGAGCCAAGTTAGACATAGCTTCCACTTCAGGTGGTCAACAACAGCCAGGCTGCAGATCTCCATAAAACCCTGATCAATGCTACTGGAGTTAGATTCAGTGTTTCAACAAAGGCCAAGTGACTCTACCACGAGTATGGCACTTACTGGGAACATCACAGAAGAAGCTGTCCTTGTGGAAATTCCACTCTGCCTGCCGCTTGTCTCTGTCGTAGGGATCATCTGACCATCGGTCATCTCGATGACTTGGTGAAAACAGAAAGAAATCATAAAATGAAGAAACTTTGCTATAATTAAATGAGTGGGCTTCGTTTACTTCTCTGTACTTCTCTCATTTTAAAACTGTATAAGAATGCAAGTCTGTCGGAGGAGGTCAGAAACCAGAAATAGTTAGATCATGGTAGGCACCAGTTGATTGTTACGATTTAAAAAAAAAACACACCCACAGGGCAGAAACTATTGCTGGTCATACTGATGAATGAATGCAGATTCATTCACAGAATGCTCACTGTGTAAAAGGAGGCCATTGGGCCCACACTATCTGTACTCTCCCTGTGTCTTTCCATCATAACTCTGCACATCATTTCTGTTTAAATAACCTTCCAATGTCTTCCCAATTGCCACAAGTGAACCTGTCTTTACCCCACTTCCAGACGGAGCATTCCTTAAAGGATGCCAGCAAGTCACTTCGATTCTCCCTTCACCAAACCATGCTGACCCTTCCCATTCAATCCGCATTTTTGTATGCAACTATTAATTCCATCCCGAATAATTCTGGAAATTACCCCACTACTGACGTTAAACAGAGTGGTCTGATCTTTATAACTTTTACAACCAATCCAGGGAAGACAGAAGAAAGACTATGAATGCCTCTTCAATTTCCATTCTCACATCTTTCAATATCCTTGGATGTATCTTGCCTGACTCTGGTGCTGTATTGACTTTAAATACCAACTGTTCATCCAATACCTCATCAATTTTAAACCCTCCCAGTGATTGAATTTCCTCCTCAGTCATTATGGCTCAGCCAGCATCGGTTTTATAGGTAAAGACAGATGGAGAGTACTCATTTAACACCTCAAACATGCCTCTCATTTCGGAATGTAAATCCCCTTTGGTCTTGAATTGACCCTGTTCCTCCTTCTAGCATTCTCCTATATTGATATTGTGGCCGGACAGGCTGCTCAAATTAATGAATTTATGATGGATTTACAAAGATTGGACAAGGCATGCTGGGAAATGAAGGCCAGCCTTGACCAAAGTGGCTGTGGTAATAAACATGCTGCAGAATCAAGACGGGGTGTAGCTACCAATGAACAGTTTGCATTCGACCCAGAAGCTGCAGACCCTACAATACACACCCAAATTTGGGTTTGAATGGAGTCAATGGAATGGCATCCTCAGCGCGATTGGAAACACCGAGGTGTGTACCAGACACCGGGGCACCTCACACCCTTATTTAGAGGAGGCTACGTGTGCCCAGCACCTCCAGGAATGGATGCCTAAGGACCACCATACTATCAACATGCCCCAGCCTGGTTGGGTCTGATTGATCAGGGTGATCAAGCTTGGTCAATCTATTGGTGAACAGTGAAGACTCTCCCAAAAGGGCACAAAGACTTTCAGGCAAAAGAATCATCGCCACACCACGCTCAGGGCAGTAACTCAAGAGCAAGACGACACCCCTGGGACCACCTGGAGAAGACGACCAGATGATCATTGCCACGTAGAGCACAGCCAAGCTCTAGTGTGGCGGGATATCATCCAGAGTTAAGCTCAAGCACAAGATAGCACTTGTCGTGAAAATTGTTCATTTTATTGTGACAGTATTAATTCTGTCAAATAAATGAATATTACTGTTTATTGTTATGAAGAGTCGACTCATGAGTTAAAACACTCCGTGTGGCACACACAAGGTGCATATAGACGACTTTGGGATTTCGTTTTATGTTAGCTGTCAGTGTTCTTCCATGATCTCTCTTTGCTTTTTCACTTTCTTTCTGAACTTGCTGTATTTAGTTTGGTTCTCAACTACTACCCAATACCTGACACAAGAACACCTTTCCTTCATTTCTATCTCCTTTGTCACCGAAGGAGCTCTGGATTGTATGTTTAATCTCTTTGTTTTGCAAAAAGCATTTGCTCTCCATCAGTCTTTGGTGGTGAAAGCCCTGATATAAGGGGCTGTCCCCTCAACTAGTGTTTGCTAATATTTCGAATCACTATTTTCAGCTTAGCATGTTATACCCATGTATGAGTGAGCATTTAACAACAGATAGTAGGAACATAGGGTTCAGAGGGACACAGTTCCTGAGGTGTGGTCAAGAAAATTTTCTACAGCGGTATATTTCAACCCAAGGAGAAAAGAAGCACTGTTAGACAGGGGTTTTGGGAATGAGCTTGATCCGAGTGAATCATGTACTAGCAGTTAATATTTAAGGGAAAGCGTTCATTGAACCATAAGGTTCAGGCTGGCGATCATAACATGGAGCAAAGTGGAGTAAGAATAATTAACTCAGGACAATTTAACTTCAGTGGGGAGAGAATGGATCTGACCCAGATAAACTAGAATCAAAGATTGGATGACAGAACTGTGACTGAGCAATAGGCTGCTTTTAAAAAAAGAGATAGTTTGGGTAAATTCAAGGTGTATTCCCTTAAAGGGAGAAGGTGGTGCAAGCCATCCAGAGCTCCCTGAGATACCTGGTTGGCATGGATGGGTTGGACTGAAGGGTCTGTTTCTGTGTCTGTATGACTCTATGACAAAGTGTGCTCATGACAGATGTCAGGAGCTAATACAAATAAAAGCTCAGCTGAACACGGAAAGTTCAGAGAGGAACTGTAAAAATCTTCAGCGAATTGAGGATCAGGAAAGAGAGTGAGAGAAGAGAATGACAGTCAACACAAAATGTGTTCAGCTGGTATACAAACAGTAAAAGGATGGTAAAGGGACTGGAACTGATAAGCGAACAAAGAGGTAATTTATTCACGAAGGGAGAGGGGGTGGCTGAGGTATTAAATGGATATTTTCCATCCACCTCTCCCAAGGAAAAGATGCTGCACAAATCACAGTGAAAGAGAAGGTGGTTCAGACACTTGAAAGGTTTAAAGTTACTAAGGAAAATGTATTGAATAGGTTGTCTGTACTTAAACTTGATAAAGTACCAAGAGCTGAGGGAACTGAGCAACTGAGAGAAATGAAAGTGGAAGGTGCACAGGCACTGTCCATAATTTACAGCCTCTGTCCATAATTTACAGCCTTCTTTAGACTCCAGGATGGTGTGAGGAATTACAAATTTTATCCCCTTGTGGGGTGATTTATATTGAAGTTTTCTTAGATTTTGAATTTTAAACTAGTGGCATATGAATACTGATACCTTGTTGTGAAGGCGTTTAAATATTAATTCAGTCAGTCTTTCCAGAACCATAATTTTAAACCACTTCTGGTGCTTCCAAGAGAGTTAATGGAAGTTTTTTTCATACTGTCAGGGTTTACGACTGGAGAGAGAAAATATCAAGCCATTAGCACAGCAGAATCTAGGATGAGCAAGTCTGTTTTAAGTTTAGTCCAAATGTTTCTGGGCAGTTAAAAGGAGACCTCACTGAAGTTAGACACAAGTATAGAATTTCCTGTAAAAAGGAAATAAGTTACCTCGGTCTAATAGTTGATGTTTCTAAGAACGTCCAGACAAGCAGAAGCCTGCCTTAGTTATTTATAATTGAGAAAGTCTAAGACCTCAGACGAAGAGGGTCTATAGCTCACAGGGAGAAAGTTAGGACTGCAAATGCTGGAGATTAGAATCGGGAGTGTGGTGCTGGTACCTCCCCCCCCCCCCCCCACCTTTTCTTCCACTACATCGATGACTGTATCAGCACTACCTTGTGCTCCCACGTGGAAGTTGAACAGTTCATCAAATTCACCAACACCTTTCACCCCAAATTCACCTGGACCATCTCAGACACCGCCCTTCCCTTCCTGGACCTCTCCACCTCCAGTGATCGACTAACCACAGACATCTACCTCAAATCCAACGACTACCACAGCTACCTGGACTACATCTCCTCCCACCCTTCCTCTTGTAAAAATCCCATCCCTTATTTCCAATTCCTCTGCCTCCACTGCATGTGCTCCCAGGATGACCAATTCCACCACAGAACATCCCAGATGGCCTCCTTCTTCAAAGACTGCAATTTCCCCTCCCATGTTGATTGATGATGCCCGCCAGTGCATCTCCTCCACTTCCCACACCTCCGCCCTTGAACTCCTCCTTTCCAATTGCAACAAGGATCTTCCACTACCGACAAACAGACCACACTACTAGGGATATAATTTCTCACCCCACACCTATCTGGTTTCGGAAAGGCCATTCTCTCAGTGACTCCCTTGTCAGATCCACACCCCTCCACCAGTCCACGTCCAACCCCCAGCACCTTCCCCTGCCAACGCAAGAAGTGCAAAACCTGCACCCGGACCTCCCCCGCACCTCCATCCAAGGCCCCAAAGGATCCTTCCGCATCCAACAGAAATTTACCTGTACCTCCACACGTCATCTACCGTATCAGTGGCACCCGATATGGTCTCCTCTACATCGGGGAGATAGGATGCCAACTTGCGGATCATTTCAGAGAACATCTCTGGGACACCTGCACCAACTGACCTCACCGCCCAATGGCTGAACACTTAACTCCTCCTCCCACTCTACCAGGACATGCAGGCCCTGGGCCTCCTCCACTGCTAAACCCTAACCACCCGATGCCTGGAAGAAGAACACCTCATCTTCCACCTTGGAAGCCTACAACCACATGGGATCAATGTGGATTTCACCAGCTTCCTCATTTCCCCTCCACCCACCTTATCTCAGTCCCAAGCCTCCAACTCAGCACTCATTCCTGATGAAGGGCTCATGCCTGAAACATTGATTCTGCTGCTCCTCAGATGCTGCCTGACCAGTTCACAGCTCACAGGACTAGAACTGAAAAGAAGCAGTTATGAAAAACCTATAGATTTGCTGGAGAAGGAATTTCCCTGAACTTTTGAAAAACTGTAATATGATGGCATTGGGGAGTAGATGAGATTTTGTATTTCTTTCAAACTGTGTTATATGTGGACAATTTGGTTTTTTATTAATTTAAGTAATAAACTCCTGTCTTATTGTTAAAACCAAATCTGGAGAGTGTGCTTACGCTGTGACCATCATGTTAATTTAAAGGAAAACATGACTGATCAGGCCAGATTTCATTTTAGAATTTGACTGTCCAGTGGTAACATCAACTGGGATTAGAACACTTGCTCAAAAAATGGTGTAATGATAAGCTCAGCAACTACATTTATGCTAGACTGAATTATGTAGAACAAAACTAAGTCAATTAATACTTCCAAAGAGGAGTTACAGTGTGATTGAAATGTCATCTGTTTCCCTCTCCACAGATGCTGCCATACCTGCTGAAGTTTACTCTTCAAATGAATAGCTATTTGACCAATTAGGTTAATTAAAGAAAGACAATGTGAACTTGTTAAAGGCAAATTATGTTTACTATCACGCTCGAGTTTTTTGATGAGATACAGATTTGGATGGTGAGGTCAATGTCAGTGTTGTAGCATATACAAACTTTCAAAGGCATTTGATAACATGCCACCGATGAGTGATAGAGCAAAGTGTGCAGAGGACTGTGAAATACTGCAGAGGGAAATAGATAGTTTAAGTGAGTGGGCAAAGGTCTGGCAGATGGAGTACAATGTTAACAAATGTGAAGTCATCCATTTTGGTAGGAATAACAGTAAAAAGGACTATTACTTGAATGGTAAAAAATTCCAGCATGCTGCTGTGCAGAGGGGCCTGGGTGTCCTTGTGCATGAAGAACAGAAGGTTGGTCTGTAGGTGCAACAGATAATTAAGAAAACAAATGGAATTTTGTTCTTCAATGTTAAAGGGATTGAGTTTAAAAGCAGGGAGGTTATGTTTCAGCTGTACAGGGTGCTGCTGAGACCACACCTGGAGTATTGCGTGCAGCATTGGTCCCCTTACTTGAGAAAGGATATACTGGCACTAGAGGGAGAGCAGAAGAGGTTCACTCGGTTGATTCTGGAGTTGAGGGGGTTGGCTTTTGAGGAAAGACTAAGTAAACAGGGATTATATCCATTGGAATTTAGAAGAATGATTGGGGAATCTTATAGAAACATATAAGATTGTGAAGGGAATAGATACGATAGAAATAGAGAGCATGTTTCCACTGGTGGGTGAAACTGGGACAAGACGGCACAGCCTCGAAATTGGGGGGAGCAGATTTAGGACTGAATTGAGAAGGAACTTCTTATCCCAGAGAGTTGTGAATCTGTGGAATTCCCTGCCTAGTGAAGTAGTTGTGGTTTTCTCATTGAATGCTTTTAAAGCTAAGAGAGATAATCTTTTGAACAGTAAAGGAATTAAGGGTTACGGTGAGAGGGTGAGTAAGTGGAGCTGATGCCACAAAAGATCAGCCATGATCTTATTCAATGGTGGAGCAGGCTCAAAGGGCCAGACGGCCTATTCCTGCTCCTAGTGCTTATGTTCTAGAGTAGGTTCGAGCCTATCAGAGTTGAAAAACTGTAGTGCTGGAAAAGCACAGCAGGTCAGGGAGCATCCAAGGAGCAGGCATAAGCCCTCCATCGGGAACGTATGAAGCACTGATGAAGGGCTTATGCTCCTGCTCCTCAGATGCTGCCTGACCTGCTGTGCTTTTCCAGCACCACACTTTTTGACTCTGATCTCCAGCATCTGCAGCCCTCACTTTCTTCGAGCCTATCAGAGATCAAGGAATAAAAGGGACTGCAGTAAAATGGTTACAAAATTGGTTGAGGAATAAGAAGCAAAGAGATAATAGTTGTTTATCACACTGGGAAAAGTTTTACATCGGATGTACCCGGGGTTAGTGTTAGAACCACTGCTTTGTTTGAACTATATGAATGATTGAGATGTATTGTGAACTGTGAGGTGGATAGGGTAGAATTTCAAATGGAGACGGATAGATTTTGAAATAGACAGACCAGTGACAGGTGAAATTTAATGATTCATGTTGGCAGGAACACCACGAAGAAACAATGTAAAGTAAAGGACACAATTGCAAAGATGTAACAGGAAGTGATAGTGTACATGTGCATAAGTCATGGAACGTGGCAGGACAAGTTAAATCATGAAGCATCTTCATGAGGAGAATAAAGTACAAAAAGCAAGAAAGCTGTGGTAAAACTGAGTAAAATATTGGCTCAGCTTCATTGGCACCACACTTTATAAAGGATATGAAAGTGTTAAAGAGAATACAGAAAAGATTGACAAGATTTTTCCATGAATGAGGAACTTGAGTTACATCAACAGATTGGAGAAGGTGGGACTGTTTCTTCAAGCAATTTGATCGACGTATTGATTGTAATATTTTTAAGGTCAAATTAGATTGAATCTCCAGATAATGGAAATCTCAGGGTACAGTGATAAGCAGGAAAGTAAAATCGAGGCCGAAATGATCAGGATCTTATTAATTGGTGGAGCTGGAGTCAAAACAGCCTCCACCAGTTCCTTACTCATCATGTTCAAAATCATGAGGGGTCTGGACAGAATAGTGACGGAGAAACGGTTCCTGTTGGTGGTAGCATTGAGAACCACAGACTCAGGGTTAAAGCAAGGAAGCAATGGTGACATGAAAAGAAAGTTGTGACCACCTTTTGAGTGGTTAAGGTCTGGAATATACAGTGTCAGTGGAAATTGGACCATCATCTGAAAGATAAGAAAGTGCAGGGCTACAGGAAGACGACATTGATGAATTGTACATTCTGATAATCAGCGTACATATGACAGGCTTATTGGATCATTCTGGACTGGAGCCATTCAAGGATTCTATAATTAAAGAATACAAAAGCTTCACAGCCAATTAGCTATTTTCCCTCCATAAATGTCTCACTTTGTTGATCTTTCCCCTTGAATACGTGATGTATTATTCTTCCCCAATTCAAGCACTCTCACTGCACAGTTTAATAAAAGATTTCCCAACATCAAATTCATAGAATCCCTACAGTATGGAAGCAGGGCATTCGGCCCATCAAGTCTACACTGACCTCTCACTGAACAACATCCCTCTTATCCTTGCAACCCTGCATTTCCCATGACTAATCCACCTAATCTGCACAACCCTGGACACTCTGGGAAATTTAGCGTGGTCAATCCATCCTAACCTACACATGTTGGACTGTGGGAGGAAACTGGAGGAGCTGGAGGAAACCCACACAGACACAGGGAGAATGTGCAAACTCCACGCAGTCACCCAAAGATGGATTCGAACCCAGGTCCCCGGCGCTGAGAGGCAGCAGCGCTAACCACTGAGCGACCGTGCCACCATAATTGTCCTGCTGTGAAACTAATAATGAACCACAAAGTACATTTTCATGGAAAATACAATGATCTGGTCATTTCACAGGAAAAGTGCAATCACTGTCAAGTACAACCCTTTCTTGAAGCTTTCATTAGCAGCACATCTTTTCTTCAATGCAAGCGGTATTTGTGACACAAACACAGTCTGGCCAATTTGTTCCCATTGCTCTGTTTTTTACATGGGACCACAGATTTTTACACAATCGTTTTACTGCAGTATCTCACTTACCTTTTGGCTTGTTCCTCTGCGTATTTGAAAGGATAATTTGCAAGTGTTGCTTGATACCCTGTGTTTTTCACCATGTTATTCCAGGTGACCAATCTCTGGCCAATCGCTGTTCCTCTCGGCTCAAAGCCCTACAAATATTTGAAAACTGAACATGAACCTTTTTATTATTCAATCGTTTGGCAACAAGTGCTTCATCTTGCCCTTATAAAGTCCAACCTCATGTGCCACTGTCACATACCAGGCAGTGTTTCCAATGTGTTCAGGGTGTCTTTGCTCACTCCTCCCGCCAGTGCTGCATTTGTACTGGCTCCTGCTACCCTCTGCTTTCTCTCTTTAGGCACCATCAGATGAAAGACTTACATGGAATTGAAATTATTGTTGGGTGCGGATTAGCGCCAACATAGACTAATGGGGGTTGCTGAAATCTGTGTGGATTTCTGCTTGAATTCTGAGTGGAATGGACAAACAGCATGACCATCAAACCCCATGAGGTCATGTCATTCACACACAAACAGGGCTGTTCTGCAGGGGTCATATAATTATGTTGATTCCCTTTCCCTTCCATCACATTCAATGAGTCCTCACCCAATCGTAGAACATCTTATACAATCATAGACTTGTACAGCATGGAATTGACCCTTCGGTCCAACTCATCCATGCTGACCAGATATCCTAAATTAATCTAGTCCCATTTGCAAGGATTTGGCCCATATCCCTCCAAACCCTTCCCATTCATATTCCCATCCAGATGCCTTTTAAATGTTGTAATTGTATCAGCCTCCACCACATTCTCCAACAGCTCATTCCATACACACGCCACCCTCTGTGTGAGAAAGGTGCCCTTCAGGCCCCCTTTAAATCTTTCCCTTCTCACCTTAAACCTATGCCCCCTAGTTTTGGACCCCCCCCCCACCCTGGGAAAAAGGTCTTGACTATTCACCCTATGTCCCTCATGATTTTATAAATCTCTATAAATTCACCCTCAGCCTCAAATGCTCCGGGGAAAATAGCCCCAGCCTATTCAGCGTCTCCCCATAGCTGCTCAGGATCAGCTAGGTGAACAGAGACCCGGGAATGAAACTGGGAAGTTGTTAGCTTTGCTTAGTCACCAAGGAAACAATTGTTTGGGGAAATTTTTGGTACAATTGAATTATGCTCCACTGGCCTCTGCCTCACCTCTCCATACAATAACCTTGTGGAAGGAAAACAGGGGTCTGAAAATATCTCCCATTCATAGAGCTAGTCACAACATTGGACTGATCAATCCAATGGGCCTGTGCCCGAAACGTCGAATTTCCTGTTCCCTGGATGCTGCCTGACCTACTGTGCTGTTCCAGCAATAAAGTTTCAACTTCTTCCCAGGATCCTGTAGGTGGCAATATCAAACAGCAAACGATCCAAATGTTCTACTGAATTGTCAGCCACATCAGAGGAAACTCATCCCAGTCTTTAGCAAGCTCTTGTCATTATGTGATGTACTTTCAAATTGCTCATTTTAATCAGCTGAGAGTAGAACAATCCAATTACATCGTATAAACATCAGAAGACTGCTCACATATTTAGTTTCCAAACATTGGTCAGTTCACAACTCTCCAAAATTACAGAATTGTACAACATAGGAGGCCATTCGCTCTATCATGGTCATGCTGGCTTTCTGAAATCTATCCAATCAGTCCCATTCTCTGGATCTTTCCCGATAGCTGAACAAATCTTCCCTGCAAATATTTGTACACTATCCTTTTGAATCTTATTAAGCCTGTTTTCACCTTTCGGGCAGAAGATTCACATCATAACATTGCATTGTTAACACGATGATTTCTGATTCTTTGCTTCATTATTGTGAACCACGAGCTTTGGTAAAAAGCTCTCAATATCTCTTTAAACAATTCACTCCTGAAAGCAGCAAGATGCTCTGCTTGCAAATAAAAGCAGTGCCCCATTTGTGCACAGCTCCCTTCACAAACTCTACGGGGTAGATTGCTAAGCTCATTTTTAGCAGTTTTAAAGTAGCCAGGTCATTGAAAGAGGCCCTCAAATTAAACAAAGTACTGTAGATGCTGCAAATGTGGAATGAAGATAAAATGCTGGAGAAACTCATCAGGTCTGGCAACATCTATGAAGAGACAAGTGGATTTTAAAAACTGAAAGACACATCAATCTAGAAATAAAAGGTGAAAGAACTGCGGATGCTGTAAATCAGAAATAAAAACAGAAATTGCTGGAAAAGCTCAACAGATCTGGCAGCATCTATAGCGAGAAGTCAGAGTAACATTTCGGGTCAAAAGACCCTTCCTCAGAACGGTGTTCTGAGGCTGCCAGAGCTGCTGAGTTTCTCCAGCACTTTCTGCTTTTATTTCGGCTGGGGACTGTATTTTGCAGTGGATTCTGTTATGGAATATTGAGTGACCTCCATTTAACATCGCTACCAAACAGGTGACAGTAGTAGCTTTGAACTAACAGCCCTCCTGAAGAGAAACAGTGAAGCTCCAGCAATGATCTGAACAAGCAGCATTGCCGACAGCAACTGGATTATCTGAGTACAATCCTCACTGTTTATTCAGCTGTCACTAGCTCTTGCTAAATACATCAAGGCAGCACAATATAGCTACTGGAATTGGAGTTGGAGTCTTAATTGCTCTGGGTTGAATGCTGAACTGAATGTCACTCCACTCACATTTAACAGTGATGGTGATTTGATCTTGACTGGTCTGACTAACTATTCCTGAATCAAACAGTGTCTGTTCCTCTCAGCCCACCTCATTACTTCTTTTCTTGTTGTCTCAGCATTGTAACTTCTATCTAAATTCTCAGGTTTGACCTCTCATGGTGTTGAGCTGACTGGTGTCTCCACTGTCATCAACAAACATGAACTGTCTGGGAGTGGGGTCACAGACAAAGGCATAATCCCATGTGCATGCTGAACTCGGTAACGGGTCCACACATTTTTGGGGAGAGGAACTTTGGTGAGGTGTGGGGAGAGGGAATATGGGTTTCTGTGACTGGACTTCTTCCCTGTGACTGGTGCAGACTGTGCCAGGTTTAAGGTGGGCATGTATTGAGAGTGGCAGCTGGAGGTTTGTTGGATAGATGGTGAGCCTCATTGACCAGAGTGTCCATTCCTACTGTGGTACAGTAATATATATAAATAAATATCTGACATTTATGAGCAATCAATTCAGTTGGAAAAAGTAGGTGTGCTGTGGAATTGTTTGTCTCACTGAAGTATTCCTTGATACTGAAAAGGTTGGGAACAATTATTCCACAGACTGAGATATCTTCAAGAATCAGAACCAATTTGCTTTCAAATCTGTTGAATCATTTGCAACAGTTGGACTCTCATCAAAGCGGCAATAGCACAAAAAGACAAGCCATCGAATTCCGGCCCCAAATTTTCATACAAGGAACAAACCTCCATGAGGGGGAACAAGGTTGCAGTGATCTGTAGAATTCACTGCAATTTCAGTCACAACAGAACGATGGGAGAATCACTCACCAGCAATGGGTCCGAGAAGTCGGGAAGATCTGGTACCAGGATTCCAACCAGTGCACAGATCACAATGAGAACTGTGCATAGCCCTAGGACCACCACTGGCCAGTCAGCTATCAGAGCCGCATAGCTGAAAACAGAAACAGCGTCACTACATCAGATACAGACTACAACAGGCAATTCGCTCATTTGAACTAAAAAAGCACATTCATCTGATCTGGATCCTGGACTTTCAAGACCATTTTGCACAATGAGGAACCTCACATATGGCTTTTTAAAAGGCACCATCAACTGGTGACTGGAATCCCAGTTCCAAAGGCTTTAGTTCTTCAGCACCTGACGGAGTGGTCATTTTTTTCCACAAACTTAAACAATAAAGTTAGCAAATGTCTTTCAAGAGGAATAGATAAAACACTAGATTTACTCTGTTCTTTAAGGGACTTGTCATAGAGTCATAGAGATGTACAGCATGGAAATAGACCCTTTGGTCCAACCCGTCCACGCTGACCAGATATCCCAACCCAATCTAGTCCCACCTGCCAGCACCCGGCCCATATCCCTCCTAACCCTTCCTATTCATATACCCATCCAAATGCCTCTTAAATGTTGCAATTGTACCAGCCTCCACTTCCTCTGGCAGCTCATTCCAAACACGTACCACTCTCTGTGTGAAAACGTTGCCCCATCAGTCTCTTTTATATCTAGTCCCTCTCACCCTAAACCTATGCCCTCTAGTTCTGGACTCCCCGACCCCAGGGAAAAGACTTTGCCTATTTACCCTATCCATGCCCCTCAATTTTGTAAACCTCTATAAGGTCACCCCTCAGCCTCCAGGGAAAACAGCCCCAGCCTGTTCAGCCTCTCCCTATAGCTCAAAACCTCCAATCCTGGCAACATCCTTGTAAATCTTTTCTGAACCCTTTCAAGTTTCACAACATCTTTCTGATATGAAGGAAACCAGAATTGCGCACAATATTCCAACAGTGGCCTAACCAATGTCCTGTACAGCCGCAGCATGACCTCCTAACTCCTGTACTCAATACTCTGACCAATAAAGGAAAATTAAACTCCATCTGCCACTTCTCAGCCCATTGGCCCATCTAGTCAAGATCCTGTTGTAATCTTCGCTGTCCACTACACCTCCAATTTTGGTCTCATCTGCAAACTTACTAACTGTACCTCTTATGCTCGCATCCAAATCATTTATGTGAATGACAAAATGTAGAGGACTTATCTTAGTACTTCTGATAGTACAACAGTAAGTGGGTGTTTTAAAGCATTTTGTACTTCTTTTTCAAAATCCCTGTGGCCCCATCCAGCTTTAAAGTGGCCCCAATCAGAACCATGAAAGGAACGGTGGACATAGTTGGTGACAATCACTCTACGGGCAGCCTGCTGTTCGGCCTGAAGAAGCATGTTGTTGAAGTCAGTGTTAAATGAGAACAGTTCAATGTTTTCATTTACTGCAACAGGAACAACAATGTGAACAGGAGGTCATTCAATCCATTGAACCTGATCCGCACCATTCAGTGGCACCATGGCTGGTCTGACCATGGCATTAACTCAACATGCCTAGCAGTCCTGCAAGACCTAGATGGGTAATGTTGTAGAACAGAGAAAACCTAGGGGTTCAGGTACATAATTCATTGAAATTTGCATCACAGGTAGACAGGGTGGTTAAGAAGGTGTTTTGCACATTTGCCTTCATTGTTCAGATCTTTGAGTAAAGGAGTTGAAACATTATGTTGAGGTTACACAGGATGTTGGTGAGGCTTCTTATCATAGAATCCTTACAGTGTGGAAGCATGTCATTCAGCCCATCGAGTCCACACCAACCCTCCAAACAGCATCCTACCCAGACCCACTCTCTTAACCTATCCCTGTAACACATTTCCCATGGCTAATTCACCAAGCCTGCACACCTCGAGACACTATAGGTAATTTAGCATGGCCAATCCACCTAACTTGCACATCTTTGGACTGTGGGAGGAAACTGGAGCAACCGGAGGAAACCCATGCAGACACGGGGAGAAGGTGCACACTCCACACAGTCATCTGAGGGTGGAACTTAACTGTGGTCCTTGGCGCTGTGGGGCAGCAGTGCTAACCACTGGAGTTGCCCTGGAGTACTCTTCTGGAGTATTGCTTGCAGTTCTGTTGGCCCTGCTATAGGAAGAATATTATTAAATTGGAGAAGGTTCAAAAATTATTTGTGAGGATGTTGCTGGGAATGGAGGGTTTGAATTATAAGGAGAGGATGGTTAGGTTGGGACCCTTTTGACTGGAGCATAGGAGGTTGAAGGGTGACTTTACAGAGGTTTATAAAATCATGAGGGGCATAGATAAAGGTGAATAGCAAAAGTCTTTTCCCTAGGGTGGGGGGAGTCTTCAAAATTAGGGGGGCAGCTTTTAAGGTGAGAGGAAATTGTTTTAAAAAGGACATTAGTGGCAATGTTTTTATACGGTGTGTGGTTCATATGTAGAACAAACCGCCGGAGGAAGTGGTAGATCTGGGTACAATTACAACACTTAAAAGACATTTGGATAAGTACATGAATATGAAAGGTTTGGAGGGATATGGGCCAGGAGCAGGCAGGAGAGAGGAGTTTACTTTGGGAATATGGTCAGTGTAGACGAGTTGGACCAAAGGGGCTGAGTCCATGCTGTATGACTCCATGACTCTATGAGAACTCTGTCAAACCCAGCCTTGGACAATTTCAATGACTCACTCCTCAACTTCATCTTAAATGAAATAACCCTTGTTCTTAAGCTGTGCTCCCTTGTCCAAGATTCCTCATTGAGGGGCAGTGTTGTTTCAAACCCTTCAGAATCTTGTAATTATAGATAAGGACAAAGATAAAGGTTCTGAA
This sequence comes from Chiloscyllium plagiosum, assembly GCF_004010195.1. Lineage (NCBI taxonomy): Eukaryota > Metazoa > Chordata > Chondrichthyes > Orectolobiformes > Hemiscylliidae > Chiloscyllium > Chiloscyllium plagiosum. The sequence goes on from NC_057712.1 coordinate 129,670,583, forward strand.
TTGGGGAAAGGTCAATTTCATTAGGATAAGATAGAGTTTGGTCATAGTGAACTGGGAGCGGCTACTTGCAGGAAAACCCACATCGGAGCAGTGGGAATCATTCAAAGGGAGACATTCATAGTGAGAGTGTAGGATCAACACATTCCCATAAAGGTAATGGGTGGAGGCAACAAGTGCAGAGAACTCTGCATGGCAAGGATTGGATCAGAAAAAAAACACTTAAGGTAGCAACCAAAGACTACAAACAGTGGATGCTCCCAAAGGAACACAGAAAGGTGCAGGGGCTGCTTAAAAATAAAACAAGTAGAGTGAAGAGGGGAAAATGGAGAAACACTGCTGGCTAACATTAAGAAAAATGCAAAGGCTTTTTATAAGTATGTTAAGAACAAGTGACTCACCAGGGAAAGGTTATAGCGTATTAGGATCAAACGTAGCGATGTGTGTGTGTGGAGCCAGAAGACATAGCTGAGGTTTTAAATGATTTCTTTGCATCTATATTTGCTGCAGAGAAGGACCATGTAAGTCTAGAAATTAGTGAGGGGGGACTGTGATACATTTAAACAATTAGCACTGAGAGGGAAGAAATATTAACTGTTTTAGTGGGCTGGAAAGTGGATAAACTCCCAGCCTACAGTGGGAGACAAAGAGGAATTGCAGCAGCTCAGACACTACTCTGTAGAGAAGGTTGAGCGGGAATTTCATCGAGGTGTACAAAGTTCTGAGGGGCATAGACAGAATAAACAGCCAGAAACACTTCCCCTTAGCAGAGGGGTCAAAAACCAGGGGGGACCATTTTAAGGTGAGGAGGATTAGAGGGTTAGAGGGGATTTTGAGGAAACAGTTTTCTCCCCCAGAGGGTTGTGGATATCTGCAACTCCATACCTGAAGGGGCAGTAGAGGCAGGAATCCTTTAGGCATTTAAGTAGTTAGATTGTCATATGAAACCTCACAGCATAAAAAGCAAGAAGTCATATGCTGGAAAATGGGATTTGAAGAGATGGATGTTTGATGATTGGCACAGATATAATGGACCGAGAAGCCTCTTTCAATGATGTAAAAACTCTAAGAATCATATATTTTAACAAGATCACCTCTCATTTTTCTAACAACTGATGAGTATAGGCCCAACTTGTTGAACCTTTCCTCATTTAAGGCAACCCCTAATCTCAAGAATCAGACCATCAAGGCTTCTCTGAACTTACCCCAATCAAACATATCCCTACTTAAGGGAGGAAACCAAAACTGTACTCCAGATATCAGAATATCCTATATAGTTGTCACAAAACTTCCATACTTTTAGATAAATTGAAGCAAATTTCCAAACTGGAAATTTAAGACAGCAACAGGATATACAGAAGATAGTCATGCCATTCTGAATTGTTATTGGAATCAAAGTGTGAACACTTTCTTTCTTCACATATGTTGGCAGACCTGCTGAGTGTTCTCAGCAGTTTCTGTTTTACTCCCTACTTTTGTATTCTATTTCCCTTGCAATAAGGACCAAGGTCAAGATTTTCAGAGATGGAATAAGGGATACTGACATGGCTGGCTCCGTTGCAGGGCTAGACCATTCCTACACTCTGTACTTTTTGCGCAGTCAGGCCAGATAACTCCATGACTCATTGTTCACTGCCCTCAAGAGAGTCAACAACCATTGTCTGGACTTCAAATGGGTTCAAAACACATTGCCTATGCCAGTTTTATGCCAATTCAGCACCCCTCTCACTCCAATGGACCTTTGCACTCTCGGTGCCAACTCTTTCCTCACAATTGATCCGCAATGGCCCTTCACAGTCCATGCCAAGTCAATGCCAATTTATGCCTCTTCCATGCCCATCCACCCAGCAAGCGTTAAATACATAGCCAATGAGCCATATAATACACCAGTGTAGAACTGGTGTGAGAGATAGAAATATTCAAATTTTATTTAAAAAGATACTGCTGTTCCTATAACCCTATAAATGTGCCAAAAGGACAGAAAATAAAGTATGAAAAATACAGTCTTGAAAGACTTCATACCTCTTAATCTTGTCCAAACATGCAAGTGCAGCAGGCAATGAAAAAGACAAATGGTAATGAGATGATTCAAGTATAGGGGAAGGGATGCCTGGCTCAGAGCCAGAGCCTCGGGAGAGACCACATCCAGAATACTGTGCTGGCAGGTTTCGATTCCTTATCTGGCTATGGAGGGAGGTTTACCAGACCGACTCCAGGGATGGCAGGACTGATGTATGAGGAGAGATTAGATGGATTAGGACTATATCCATTACAGGTTAGAAGAATGAAGGGAATCTCAGAAATTTATAAAATTCTAAGAGGAATGGACACGTAAATACTAGAATGATTTCTTGGATCAACTCTGGAATGAAATTTCTTCACCCAGAGGATACTGATCCTGTGGAATTCACTGCCACGGAAGGTGTTGGAGGCCAAAATATTGAATATTTCAAGGAGTTAGATATAATTTTTCAGGCTGAAGGGATCAAAGAGTATAGAGAGTGTAATGATTGCAATGAGGTCAGTCACTGGACCTCATGAGACCCCTGACTGGGTTGTTAATCTGGTCCAATCAGGGAGTCCTGACCGACAGAAAAAAACCCAAAACTGTAGTGTGAAGAAAATAAAAAAAAACCGGAGAGTCAGAGGTTCAGGTCACGAGAAAAAAAAAGAACAGGGGTGTCACACATCCTGTTCACTCAGAGCTGGCTTTGAGGGAGCTGGATCAGTGTGTGTGTGTGTGTGTGCGCAAAGACTCTCCTCCTTGACTGTGTCTGAGAGGAAGGGGACTGTCCCTGGACCAGCTGCCCCACATCGAGAGAGCTGAAGGAGGGAAGAAGGAGAAGAAGAAGGAGGAGGAGGAGGAGAAGAAGGAGGAGGCAGAAGGAAGTGAGAGTTCTGAGTCCTGGGCCTACTTTTAGAGCTGCAGCCTGGGCCTCACCCAGGTCAAGGGAGTGTCACTGCTGGTCTCTGGGACCCTGCCCAGACTTGCCTAAGTTGTTACTGCTTGGGGCCTGCCTCACTGCTGCTGCCTGGGACTCGGCTTGGGCCCCTCCCAGGACCTCCACCGCTGCCGTTAGAGGCCCACCTCCACTGCTGCTGCCTGGGACTAAATTTTGGGGTGGCCTGGGACTTGCCTTGGAGACCCTCCCCAGCAGGTCTGCCCTCACCGCTGTGACCAAGGGCCTGCCTAGGACTTGCCCGAGGCCTGCCTCCAACGCTTAGGCCCGCCTCCACCATCGCTGCCTGGGACTAGCCTCGGGGCCCGCCCCACAAGCTCCACCACTGCTACTGCTGCTGCCTGGGACTAAATTTTGTGGCTGCCTGGGACTTGCCTTGGGGACCCTCCCCAACAGGTCTGCCCCCACCGCTGCGACCAAGGGCCTACCTGGGACTTGCCCGAGGCCGGTTTCCACCATTGCTGCCTGTGACTCGCCTTGGACACCTCCCCAGGACCTCCGCCACTGCTGCCAGAGGCCCACCTCCACTGCTGCTGCCTGGGGCCTACCAACATCCAGCAGTAGAGTATGGCAAGCCCAAGGGTCGCAGGGCCCAGCCGCACCTATGCCGGGGTAGCCGCTGCCTTAGGCTCGGCTGCAACCGCACCCCCTTCAGGCACCTGACTAAACGCCTGGGGGTCAAGGCCTGTCCCCACGCCAATATGACGATCGAGGCCTGCTGGCCTTCGTCGCTGCGGCCCGGATGTATGGGAAGGCCAACTTCTCCCTGAACAAGGGTCGTGATCTCCAACATCCCGTCCTTCATTGCCAGTAAGCTCCTTCTTCCCCACCTCAACACCCTGGGGGAGATCCAGTCAGGTGTCCAACCGCTCCTGCTTGGTCTTAAGGACCCTGCCCTGCGGCATGTATACTCCTTCCGACGCAAGGTGTTTATTTGCCTGGCCCGGGAGGAGGTCACCGAGGGCTCCTTTACCCTCCTGAGGGCGCGGCCTACCACATCTTCTGGACAGCGGACGGCGTGTGGTGCCACTTGTGCCACAAGGTGGGGCACATAAGAAAAAACTGCCAACGGCTGAGGGTGGCGCCACTGCACCCACTCCCCCTCCTCCGAAGACTACACCACAAGCCCCAGCAGTGGGGGCTAAGCCAAAGGCTTCCAATGCCTCAGCCTCAGATGGGGAAGGGGAGGGCGGGGTGAGCATCTGACCAGCTGGAAGGCGCTCAGGAAAACGCAATGAGTCAGGCCCACCCACAGGGAGACCACCCTATCCCCTTCCCCTACACCTAGCCCATGACCTGCCCCTACAGTTGTGCCAGCGTCACCCCGGCACGGGAACCCTGACCCCCAAACCCGTAGTGATCCTGGCCCCACTGACCCCACACCCACCCCAATACAGAAACCTCTGGCGCTATAACACCTGGCCCAGTGGCCCCCGAGCACAGCCACACCCTGGCACTAACCTGGGGAGAACCACTGCTGCTGCCCTACCTCCTGCAGTGACCGTGTCTCTGGGCCCCAGAGAGGGAACTAGGCTGCTGCCCTGCCCACCATCACCTGATAAATCAGGGGTGGGGCAGGGCAGGAAGTGACACAGCTGACCCTCCCCACCCTGGCCACGCCCCCTGTTTTCCCCCAGCCAATCGTATTACGGGAAAGGCTTGGGGGGGGGGGATCTCGGGCCCCATGACCACAAAGGCGGGTGGGGAGGGGAAGGCCCATAAATTGCTCCCTGTTCCTCTGAGGAAGAGGTGTTTGCCCTTAGAGGGGAGAGACATTCTAGCAGTGTGCCGGCAGCGCTGCCCCTCTCCAGGGGATGAGCCAACGGTGCCTCTTGACTGTCCCGCACCGTGGCCCGACATACCCGAACCCTCAGGGGCTACAGCAGGGCCTCCTGCTGCCTCAACTCCTCTGGCCCCTGGGGAGGACTTTAATAACCACATGGGCCGTGGTGCGGGCTACAATGGAGGACCCTTGCTGGGTCGTCGAGCGGTGGAGGGGAGGAAGGTGTTATCCTCGCTCCTCGCTCCTCCCTCCCAGACTGTTTTTCCAGGTGCCTTGGCCCTGGGGGAGGACCTTTTCCCCGAGGAGCTGGGCGTCCCGGCGTCGGGAGAGGAGCGGGGCCCCGAGCCTCTGCTGCCCGATGACCCGAACTTTGGGTGTTCTGGGAAGGGGTGCGCCGAGGAAGGTACCGCCGGTGACCCTGGGGGTGGGGTCGCAGGGGGTTTGAGGCCGGTTGGCGGCGCCGGACCAGCCCCCATCCTCTTGGTGGGGGAGGGGTCGATGATCGAGGGCGACCTCCCGGAGGAGGGTTCGGGATCGGTGGCGGACACCGGGGACGACGCGGACTCCGTCTGCAGTGACATTTTTGAGTCCCAGGTGACCCCCACCGATCTCCCCCTCATCCCCCTCGAGGAACTCTGGGAATTTGTCAAGGAATCTCGGAGTCGCCGGGATAGAACCCAACTGGTGCTCGACCGCTGGAGCTCATTTGAAAGAGTTTACTGGTCGACCCTCGCTGCCCGCCAGGCGCCTGGGCTCGACATTAACGAGCGAAAGCGAGTCAGGAACTTCCTGGGGGTGCTCCTGGTGAGGGCGAGGGACTTCTGTGCCCCTCCCTCGTCCTCCCAGTAAATGTGTGTGTATATAGGTTTTTAACTGTACTGGTGGTGGTTGCACAAAGCTTCTGACATGGAGACAACTATCGCCAGCCTCAACATCAACGACAGCAGGGAGTCACAGCGCAGATTCCAGACCC
>NC_057712.1:129678086-129692183 GCF_004010195.1 Chiloscyllium plagiosum
CATTCAATGGGGTTAGTAATAATGGTGGGAAAGGATGAAATCACCCAATGGGGTTAGTAATAATGATGGGAAAGGAGGATGGCGTGCAGTGGGGTTAGTAGTAATGGTGGGAAAGGACGATGACATTCAATGGGGTTAGTAATAATGGTGGGAAAGGATGATGACACTCAATGGGGCTAGTGATAATGGTGGGAAAGGACAATACCATTCACAGGAGTAGTGAAAGAATTTGGGAGAGACAATAGTACTCCACGTGGACACTATTAATGTTGGAGAGAGACATTAACACTTAATAAGGAGCAATAAGATAATAGTTCACAGGTAATGTTCTTTTCACGAATGTGGGACATGGGTGTTGCTGGCTGGACGAGCACTAATTGCCTGTATCCAGCTGCCCTTTGCAAATCGACGCACAATACTGTTAGGAAGTGAATTCCAGGAGTTTGAAGGAACAGTGACATTCCATAGGCAGTAATAACAGTGGGAAGGGACAATAATATTCTATAGCGGAGTGGTGTGGCGGAATGAGTTTGGTGTTGACAGTATTTCAGGGCAAGTGCAATAGTGTGGGAAGGCAAGGGGAAATGTGAGGATTGGGGTAGTTTGGACGAGTGGTGGTATAATTGCAGAATGGTGGACTTGTGTGGCGTTTGGAGGAGTATGGAGGTACCGGTGGGTTAGTGTGGGGAAGTGATAGTAGCACAGTTGGTGAGAATGGTGTGTACATGTGTGTTGTCATGAGAATTCATGGGTCTTTATTCAATGTTGAGAACTTCAAGGGATGCACTTGCACCATCTTTTTCCAATTAGTTTGTGGGATATGGAGGTCGCTGGCTGGGCCAGAATTATTGCCCATCCCTAGTTGCCCTTGAGAAGGTAATGGTGAGCTGCCACGTTGAACTGCTGCAGATAACCTGTGGAAGTTTAAAAAAAATCAAAAACCATCGTACATTTTTTCCTGAAAATAATAAAGGCTGGAGATCACAGCAGGTCAGGCAGCTTCGGTGGAGAGAGTCTTCATCTGAAGTGAAGTGTGAAGGGAGAGCATTTGAGGATTCTGTCCTGTTGGTGAGAGATGGGTAACCATAGATAGTGGTGTGTGGGAAATTGTATGGTGAATGACTACTGTATGGGGCTATTCTGTCAGTTCTATAGGATAGTTCTCCCAGTTTATGGTTAGTAATAAAAGTGACAAGGAGCACCAAAATGCTAGGAGGGATATAATCTAAAGAAAATGAGGTGCATTAAGCTCTGTTGTATAAGTATTTTGCCTATTCATATCAGACCTTGTTTATGGTGACAAGTATTTATAATTAACTTTAACTATCTTTACCTTGTCACACCGCAGTTGCAGCTACTGGAGGTGGTGCAGTGCCATCACTACTAACGAGATTAAACACACGCAACCTGTCGGAGGGGAGGGCCGTGGCGGCGAGGGTGACCAGGGTCGGGGACGTGCTGGGTGCCGGGGGCCCGGGCTGGACACTGCCGCAGGACATAGCAGGCAGGGCAGCGGTTGACGTCCGGTACGTAGCCACCGCCATCCGACGCCTTAAAACAGCGGTGCTCGGGCCCGACGTAGTGCGCCAGTTGGAGGACACTCAGGTGTGCGGTGGGATCCCGTCCGCACTCACCCCAGCCCGGACGGAATTTCACATTGGCCCCAAGGTCCCGTACTTCCCGCGGGAGCCTGTGCCCCACAACCTGAGCCGCCTCCGGAATTTTAATTTTGTTTCTTTCAAAGACGTAAAAAGGAGGGTCCTGTATAGACTGCTGCTGCACACCGTCCACCTCTTCTCCCTCATCCACTGTCCGGACACACCTTGGCGTGCCCATTTGCCACCGGGCGGTGGGGATCCCCAGTGGAGGGCTCTCTACGCGGGGGTCCTCCACCTTTCTCTCAGGGATCTGGGGTGGAGGGTGCTGCACGCAGCAGTCCCCTGCAACCGCAAATTGTGGTGGTTCACGGACTCCCAGCCCAACTGTTGTTCTGTGGCGTTGTGGAGTCTGTGGACCACGTGTATATTGGGTGTGGGCATTTGCACTCCCTTTCTGATTTTCTTAAAAAATCTCCTCCTCTGCTTTTGGTTGCACTTCAGTCCCATGCTCCTAATCTTTGGGCACCAGGTATGGAGGAGGGAGGGCAGGTCTGAAGACCTCCTCGTGGGTCTGCTCCTGGGCCTGGCCAAACTGGCCATAAACAGGTCCAGGCAGCGGGCCGTGGAGGGGGTCGTTGGGGCCGACTGCCTGCCCCTCTTCCGCGGTTACGTTAGGGCCCGGGTGTCCTTGGAGAAGGAGCACGCGGTGTCCACCAACACCCTGGAGTTGTTCAGGGAGAGGTGGGCGCCACAGCGAGTGGAGTGCATCATTTCTCCCTCCAATTCTATTTTGATTTAATCCCTGCCCTCCCCTTCACTGTTTGATCACACAGCATTGCCCTTTGGTGTGGTGGAAACTGAATAAGGATTCATGCACCTTGTGTCTTTCACTGTGTCTCACACCTAATACACACATGGGTGCTGGGGGAAAAAATAAGCACTACTGCAGTTAGGCGGTAGTGTGGGGAAAAAAAATAAACAGAAGGGTCAGGAAAAAAAAAAGTGTGAAAGATTCTGCTCAAAAAACAAGGTGAGTGTCAGTGAGTGATATTCTGGTATCTGACTCTGAGGCAGTGCTCTAGTCAAGCTACATGTGTAAATAAGATGTGACTCGGGGATGGGATACAGGGGACAGAGTTTGATAATCAGCCTTGATCAAATTGAATTGTCAAGCAGGCTGAAAGAGCTAAATGGTCTACTCCAGCTCCTATTTTCTATGTTTAAGTCAACATAGGCATCATCAAAAGCATTCACAGGAAGAACAATTATTATAAATGCTCAAAGATGCCAATTAATGTCAATAATTCACTTCAATTGTCAAAGCAGAGTTGTGTGCTGAGCAAATGCTTTTATTGGTCCCTTCTGGTGGATGATGATGGACAGCAATGGAGGGCGATAGAGGAGGATCATTGGTCAACCGTGTCAAAGGCTGCAGAAAGGTCAAGAAGGACAATTAGGGCAAGTTTATCTTTGTCACAGTCCCATAGGATATCATTTTGGGTGCTCTGGCAGGAAATACAAAACCAGATTGGAGTGTTTCAAACAGGCATTCAAACATTCAATAGGGCTCCTAGTTGCAGTAGGACACCCAGCACCTCCACCTCACCAAGATCGTACTTTGCTGTCTCCAACCTGTCAAACCTGACCTCTCACCCCTCTTTGCTAGGGCTTGCCAATCTAGTCCCAGTGAAAACCCCACTTACTGTGCAGCCTCAGCATTGCTCTCCTCTGGGGACTGCCTATAGTCTTAGCAATTCCGACACTCCCCCTGATTGGTGCTGCTGGGACCACAGAACTACTCATTGGTTGGCACCTTTCCAAGGCAGGGATTTCTGTTTCTGAGGAACAGAAGTCTCATCTCCAGCTTATTAACAGCCACCTGACCTTTAAGTAACAGTGGTACAGGTTATTACCCTTGGACAGGCACCCGATTGATTTCTTATGCTCGGGAGTGAGGATTACGTGCCCTATTGGATCTAGCCCAGAAGTCCTGCTTTCCAAAAAAAGATAGCCATTGAGAAATAAGTTACAATGAACAGGAAAGACAAAACATCAAAATATACAAAAATAAATCCTTCCTCCACATTCGGAGTGTTGAAATGTAGATCAACTTATTTGTTGTCAGAACCAGAGACTCTCCAACAGACTCTTACTTTTCCCAAACTCAACATACTTTGAAACCTCAAGTTTAATCAAATTTCTTCCTGGCTTTACACACCAGTGCTGCTACAGGACTTTGCTTTTAAACCAAATTTCTCACTTAAGATAGAGGCACCCCGTGTGGATTCATCTTGCTCAGCTGTCAATAGCAGATTTTTAATATTTATGACCACTCTCCAAGTTTTCATGAAAGGTGTTAGCGATGGAACCACAGTGTGTACCAGACTATTATTAGGTTAGGCATAAAGCTTGGCAAAGGTACAACTATTGGGTCTGAATCCTGTCGAGGATGGAATTTCCTTCAGACAGCATTTGGCTCTGTTTGGTATCAGTGGAATCCACCCAAGGAAGAAAGGTTGGCAGTCCTATTTTTAGTGCTTCTTCATGACTTGCACTTCCTAGCACATGTTTGCAAACCCAACAAGCACAGACCACCAACTGTGCTCTTGGAGAAAGTCACACCAAGAAATGCAGGGCACCTTGAATGAGACAGTCACATATTGAGTCAGCCCGAGTGTTTAAAAAGGAAGTGGTGAGGGTATTGAGGAATATGAAGGAGGCAGAAAAGTGGGATGCTAAAACATTGGTGAGTCAGGCTCAAAAAATTGTTTATCTCACTTCTGATTCTGTAGATCTGGGTAGCTAAGTTGGTTTAGGCAGTGAATAGCTGAGTTGTAATGTGGATACAGATTCAATCGCTGTCTGTGATGAATTAAGCAATTTGCAAAAGGGTGGTTTTGGAGGTGAGGGTTAAGGCGCCCACTGTAATGATTATTGAACAGAAAATAACCTGTGTGATGTTGGTGTTGCTGGCAAGGTCAATATTTATCACTAATTGTCCTGATGGTGTCATGCTGAATTGCCTTCGTAAATAGAACTGAGTGACTTGCTAAGCTATCTGAGAGCTGTGCTGTGGGGCTGGAATCACAGCCAGAGTGGGAAAGGCTGTCAGATCACCTTTCCTAAAGAACACTGGGTACTTGCAATAACCTGGTAGTCTCAAGGTGCCATTATTGATATCCTTTTTATTCTGGACTTATTTAACTAACAATGTAAATTCCCCAGCAAGCACAGTGGCATTTGAACTCATGTCCCTGGATTATTAATACAGTAGTATAATCACTTTGTTGCCATACTCCCTACCATTATCCTTTCTCTTGCAATTGAATGTGGGTGTCAAGGTAAAAGTAGATAGAATAAAGTCTTAAGTAAAATAAAAATGAATTGCTTTCATGCTTTTAGATAAATTCTCTCAAATTATATGGACATCCTTTTGAATATGCAGCAGTAATATTCTGTTAATGCTCTTCAGTACCTCCAAATTGCTATGCCCTGGGGACAGCAATTAATTGTGTGGTGTAATTATGATCTTTCTTCTCTGGATAGCTTTCATATTCTTTGTAGATACAGAACCGGAGCACATTTGTTGGTTATCTGTGTCATCCAATAATCCCGATATTACAGCATTATACCAAAAATTCAACAAAACAAAACATTGCAGATGCTGGAAATCTAAAATAAAAACCAAGAACGCTGGAAATAATCAGCAGGTCAGATAGCTTCTGTAGCAAAAAATAAAAAGTTAACATTTCTGACTGAATTCCAGTTTCAATATTCCAGTTCTGATGAAAGATCACCAACTGTAAAATTCAAATATTTTTCTAACTCCAAAGATGCTGCCTGACATGCTGAGTACTTCCAACATATTCTGGTTTCATTTACAGTGAATTGTGGAGCTGAATGTGATGATTTCTGAATTGCATCAGTTGATCAGATTCACAGCGTACTAAGCAGTGCTCTGCACACGTGGCTGCGAAGGTCAGAACGGGGCTGCCTTGGGAAGGTCATGCACACAGGCAGCATTGCCAATACTTCAAACCACTCACCTTCGGGGAAATCGAAAAAGCCTGGGAGGTCTGAAACGAAAACACAGAAAAAGGTAAAGTTTAATTCTCAAATTAAAAAGAGTGTTCCTTATTTTAAATTAAAGAAAAATTCACCCTTGGCCCTGTCCACAGTTAACCTCAGGTCTTTGAAAGCTAACATTAAGAACGAGCTGACAGGAAAGCCCAAGGGAACTCTCTTTACAATCTTTCTTTCTCCCTGTGGTAAGTACTTGGATTCATTTGGCATCTCCCCTCTGTAAGCAAAGTCAACCATATTGCTCTAGTCAGACCAGGTAAGGGTAATAGATTTTTTTTTCCTTATAAAGGTCATAATGAACCAGATGGGCTTTAGTGACAATTGATGGTAGTTTCATGTCACTTTTACAATCCGCTGATTGGCATCACATCCACCAGCAGCAACAATGCACACCATCAACAAGACGTACTGCAAAGATTCTCCAAGGCTCCTTAGACAGCACCTTCCAAACCCACCACCATGACCATCTAAAAGGTCAAGGGTACCAGATGGATGAAACCACCATCACCTGCTAGCTCCCCATCCTGACATGAAATATATTGCTTACTTTGCTGTAACTCAGTCAAAATCCTAGAACTCCCTCCCTAACAGTATTCTGAATTTACCCACAACAAACGCACTGCAGTAATGCAAGACCATAAGATATAGGAGGCAGAAGTAGGCCGTTTGGATAATTAAGTTAGTACACCCATTCAGTGAAATCATGGCTCATCTGGTAATCTTTAAGTCCATTTTCTTGTTCTATAATCCTTGATTCAAAAAGGGAGACAAAATATCAGATAACTATATCAGGTAACGAAAGACTGGAGCGACTGGGCTTGTATACTCTTGAGTTTAGAAGACTGAGAGTGGATCCCAATTGAGACATATAAGATTATTAAAGGATTGGACACTCTGGAGGCAGGAAACATGTTTCCGCTGATGGGTGAGTGCCGAACCAGAGGACACAGCTTAAAAATACGGGATAGACCATTTAGGACAGAGATGAGGAGAAACTTCTTCATCCAGAGAGTAGTGGCTGTGTGGAATGCTCTGCCCCAGAGGGCAGTGGAGGCCCAGTCTCTGGATTCATTTAAGAAAGAGTTGGATAGAGCTCTAAAGGATAGTGGAATCAAGGGTTATGGAGATAAGGCAGGAACAGGATACTGATTAAGGATGATCAGCCATGATCATATTGAATGGTGGTGCAGGCTCGAAGGGCAGAATGGCCTACTCCTGCACCTATTTTCTATTGTCTATTGTCTATAGACAAGTTTATTAAAGGAAGTATTAGCAAAATATTTCAAAATACATAATAAAGTCATTTTGGCTTCATGAAGGGGAAATCATGCCTGAAAATTTATTACTGATTATAATTTGTTCATCTCAGGCTCGAATATACTGAATGGCCCACACTCCACAGCCATCTGCAGTGAAGAATTCCACAGATTCACTATCCTCTCTGATTCATGAGCAAAGACTGATATTCCTCTGTGCTGTAGCTTTCTACAGTCTTTCCCCACTTAAAAAAAAACAGTTCTATTCATCCTTCTAAAGTGTATAAACTCACATTTCCCATATCATAGTCCAGATGCCTAGCATTTGCCCATTCATTAACTTGTCTATATCCATCTGTAGATGTTTTGTGTCATCCCCACTACTTGCTTTCCCAGCTTTGCTTGTTTTATCACAAACTTGCCCATAGTACATTCACTTCCATCATAAAAGTCATTACTAATATATACTCTAAAAAAAATTGTGCGCTAGCACTTATCCCTGAAGAACTCCATGAATTATAGGTTACCATCTGGAAAATGACCCCCTTATCTCACTTTTCTGTCTTCTCTTAGTTAGCCAATCCGCTACTCATAATATACTACCCCTAACACCACTGGCTCTTGTTAAGTAGTTTTATATGTAGTGCTTGTGGTGATTATTATAAGGAGAGCCAAGTGGACCTCATAGAATAGGAATTCCCTGTTTGCAGCTTTTAATCTGGTTCAATCAGGGAGCCCTGACTGACAGAAATAAACAGGAGTGTCAGAGATTCTGTTCATTCTGAGAGCTAGCTCTGAGGAAGCTTGCTCAACATCAAGGACAATCCAGGTGTAAATAAAGGGGAACTTGGTAATGGGATACCAGTCTCTGTGGAGTTATTTCAGTACCTTCTTGAACATCTTTTGGAAATCCAAATATATATTACACCTACTGATTCCCTGTTATCTTTCCTGCTTGTTACTTCCTCAAAAGACTGACATAAATCTGTCAGGAACAATTTTCCTGTCATGAAAAAAAAATGGACTCTGCTTGCTTTTTTAAATGCATTTCTAAATGTTCTGCTAATATTTTCTATATAATTAATCTGAACAATTTCCTCATGACCAATATTAAGCTAACAGGTGCATAGTTACCTTTTCTTATCTCTCTCCCTTTCCAAATAAGGGTGCTACATTGGTAGTTTGAGAAGATAGCTCATCATTACCTTCACAAAGGAAACTAGCGGTGAGCAATAAATCCTGGCCTGGGCAGTGGTGTCAACACTCCTTGAAAGAATTTTTAAAGTTGGTAATTGAATATAGATTCCACCACCTGGTATGGTGGGATTTGAAGCAGTGTCCCAAGCCATTAGTCTAGACCTCTGGAATATTAGTCTGGAATATTGATTGTGGATACTGCATGACATACAAATCAGATTTGTTGCTCAACACTAGGGTCTCATTGTGGCACCACAAATTATTACAATAACTTGCATACCTATAGCACATTTAACATAGTGAAACATTCCAAGATTTTTTTTTCCACAGAAGTTATGATCAAATGGAAGTTGACACTGGATCTGCATATAGTTATATAGGCTGTTAACATAAGACTGGTCAAAGAAGTGGGAACTTTTTAATGAAATGCTTATGACTTGATGGCTATGCCTTCAAATGAGAGGCGTTCTGGGCCACTCCAGAGGGCAGTTAAATGTAAACCACATGGCTATAGGCCAGACTGGGTAAGGATGGCAGATTTCTTTTCCTAAACATCAGTTCTGTACTAGGTGGGTTTTTGTGGCAATAGACGGTGTTTCATGACACTTTCAGTGACACTATCTTTATATTTTAGATCGATAGTTCAACCCCCTGATTGGTACCGCGTCCACTCCCTTATCCACCAACACTGAGTCGCTGCATTCACCAAAGATCCTCAGACAGCACTTTCCTAACCCACAACCAATTCCATCAAGAAGGAGCAAAATGGAAACACCAGCCTTCTAAACCACTCACTCTCCTGATTTGGAAATATATCGCTGCTCTTTCAGTGTCAGTAGGTCAAACATCTCAAACTCCCTTCCTAACAAGACTGCATACCTACCTACATCAAATAGACTACACTGGTTCAAAAAGTTTTTCACCACCACCTTCACGAGAGTAACTAGGGACGGATAATAAATACTGGCTCCCTGACGGGGCGGCATGGTGGTGTGATGTCACAAAAAGAGTTGGAAATGAGGAGAGAGGCACAGAGTTTAAGGAGGTAACTTCAGAACCATACGGCAACATAAGGAAAGTGAAGGTGGAGATATTTATTTACATATATTGGTATGGCTTAACCGATGAGGACAATTTGACAAGGTTGAACTAGGTGGGGACTGTGAATGGTGAGGAGTACATAAAGAGGTTTCAGGGTGATTAAGACAGTCAGGTCACTGTGAAAATGCATGGCAGGTGCAGTACAACATGGGTCAGTGTGAGGTGGCTCACTCTGGAAGGAAAACAGAATGGCAGAATACTATTTACATAGTGACAGATTGGGAAATGTTAATCAACAGATTGAAGCACCATACCATACGAGGTTATGCTGATGATGCTGTGTTCATCACATACACACAGAAAGTCAACTATATGGTCCAGCTGACCCGATTGATTTACATAAGACAAACCTGTTACCTGAGGAATTAATGTGGTGAATCTTCACTGTGTTCCCTGTATGCCTCCCTATGCCTATTGTTACAACACGGGATAGGTTCTCCTGCTTAATGTAAACCAGCAACACAGAAAAGATTTATCCTGAGTACCAATCTGTGAAAATGTGAGAGGTCAAGAACTATTTCATGTAAAAATTAACAACTTTATTTCTTAAAGTATAACAGAGAATAATTAACTAACAACCATTTACAACTTCTTCCTCGAGCCTATCCCTTCTCTAATACTAGTCTGATAAAACTCCCGATTATAATTTACAAAACCACACTTCTTATCTCAAAACCAGGCAGCTTTCAGTTCTTCTCTGTATTTCAGTCTTCTTTTCTTCTTTGGGATTCTGCTTCCCAAGTTACTGAGCGATAAAGAGAGCTTTTTTTGGGCAGACGTTTTACACGCTGGTGGCTTGGCAGTTCTCCTCTCAACTGTTCAATTTTCCCCAGTCTTATACCCCCAAAGCAACGGATTGTGTCACTGGCTTTTAATATTGTCAATATATGAAATTCAAACTGGATTGGAGTTTGGTATTTTTCAGTGTATTATTTAAACTGATTGACCTAATTCAAATCTGTTTTGTCATTTCCAGGCAACTAGCTGATCGAGTTGTTTGACTTAAATGTTATATTATTTTTGCTCTGTCAGCTAGTTCTGTTGCTTTAAACACTCTTAAAGGTGCAGTACACCCGCATCTTCATAACATCTGCCTCCTTAAGAAAAAAATGAACCATCATAATGAAAAGGTGGTTTCATTCTTTTTTTCTATTTTTTAAACACGTTAATCTAACATACAGATAACTTCAATATAAGTTCACCTTAACTTCTTCCCATATACCTGTACATACATAACATTAAGTAAATACTCATCTCAACTTCATCAGTTAAATCTGTGCTAATAAATCTCCAATTACATTCTTACAACCCACATGTATGATTTTTAAATTATAAGTCTGTAACATAAAACTCCAAGAAATTGTCTCATATTTTTGTCTTTAAAGCATTCTAAGAACGTAAGTGGATTGTGATCCGTGTACACAACCATCTCTAACACATTGTTAGTGACATACACATTAAAATGTTATTAAGGCCAGTACCAAACTCAATAGTTCCTTTTCAATTGTGGAATATTTTCTATGCTGGATGTTCAGCTTCTTCAAAATGTAACTAACTGGCAGTTCAATCCCATTCTCATCTTCCTGTAGGAGTACACCTCCAACTCCAATGTCACTGGCGACTTTAAAAGGTTTCGAAAAGTTTGGTGTAGCTAAAACTGGTTTGGTGCTTAATATTGATTTCAAATGATCGAATGCCTCTTGGCATAGTTCTGTCCACCAAAACTTTGTGCTCTTCTTCAGCAAATCAGTTATTGGTGCCACTACACTGCTGAACTTTGGAACAAACTTCTAATAGACTCCGCTGAGTCCCAAGAATTGAAGCACCTCTTTCTTCGGGGCTGGTCATGGAAATTCCTTGATGGCCTTCATTTTGTGTTCTGTGGGGTCAATCTTCCATGACCGATGTTATGTACCAAGAGCGTCACCTCTGCTTTCGCAAATTCAGTTTTATTTAAGTTTGTCACTAGTTTTGCTTCTCGTAGTCATTCAAAGTGCTCTGCCAACTGTCCAGTGTGATATTTCCAGATCTTACTAAAGAGCACTACATCGTCCAAATAAAAATGAAGCTCAAGAGAGTGGAAAGGAGGTGAAAGGCCTCAGGTGTTTCCACTGTGGTAAAGTAGGATACATAAAGTCACAGTGCTAGTCGTTAAAGAAAGGCACTGTGGGAAAAGATGTGGTAAAAGAAGCTAAGCTAGTGGCATTCATGAAAGTAGTAAAGGAGACCCCAACAAGAGCCGAGGAGCTGCAGGAGAGTGCACAGCCTCGGCAGGGACTGGGTATGGAGTTAGTACCTGATCTCTACAAAGAGTTCACCACCCTGGGTAAAGTTTAGTCAGAAAGAACAGGGAGAGAAGGACAAGATATTATAATTTTGAGAGATACAGGATCTAACCAGTCACTGATAGTAAGAGATGAACGAATATGCACTCTTTCTTCCGAGAGTGTGGTAATTTGTGGGATACATGGACAGAAATTTAGCGTTCTCCTATCTAAGATCAAGTTGGAGTGCCAACTCAAAACTGGGGAAGTTACAGTGGGTGTGATTGACCGAGTGTGAGATCCAGGGATTCATAGAGTCATCGAGATGTACAGCATGGAAACAGACCTTTCGGTCCAACCCGTCCGTGCTGACCAGATATCCCAACCCAATCTAGTCCCACCTGCCAGCACCCAGCCCATATCCCTTCCTATTCATGTACCCATCCAAATGCCTCTTAAATGTTGCAATTGTACCAGCCTCCACCACTTCCTCTGGCAGCTCATTCCATACACGTACCACCCTCTGTGTGAAAAAGTTGCCGCGCAGGTCTCTTTTATACCTTTCCCCTCTTTGGAATGAGTTGGCAAGATCCAAGGTGGGAGTGACACCCCTTGTTGTGGAGAAGCCCAAGGAAGACCAAGAAACTGAGGTGTTAAAACAGAAATATCCTGATATTTTCCCAGACCGTGTGGTAACCAGATCCCACTATCATAAGTCACAGCACAAAGTGAAAAATAAAGAGAAAGATGAAGGAGTTGAGGTTCAGTTAGTGGACACCCTGTTTGACATAATGGTGCAGTTAAAACCTGAACAGGCAGAGGGTCAGACAGAAGTGTTTAGTCCTGAAAGGCTAAGGGATTTGCAACAGCAAGACAAGACAATAAAAGATGAATTTGTGGAGGCATACTCTGAAAAGGAGACAGAGAATATTCCGAAGAGCTATTTTCTGAAAGGTAGAATTCTAAGACGGAAATGGAGACCACGGTAGATTAGTGCAGAGGAGAAATGGGCCGAAGTGCACCAGATTGTGTTGCCGGTAGCATACAGACAGGAGGTGTTATGGGTAGCACATGAACTACCTGTAGGAGGTCACCTACGGGTACAAAAGACTCAGGCTAAGGTACAAAAACATTTCTACTGGCCTGGAATGCACAAGGATGTGGTGAACTTTTGCCAAGCATGTCAGACATACCAAATAGTAGGTAAGCTACAGGCGGTAACAAAACCAGCAGCTTTGTTGCCAATTCCTGCATTTGAAGAACCTTTCACGTGGGTTATTTGATTTTGTAGGTTTCTTCCGGAGAACTAGAAGTGGGAACCAGTCCTTGTTAACCATAATGAATGTGTCTACCAGATTTCTGGAGACAATTCCATTATGGAGTTTCAAGGCAAAAAGGGTAGTGGAGGTAGTATCTTCCTTCACACGGTATGGGCTAGCCAGAGAGATTCAATCGGACCGAGGGTCTAATTTTACTGCTAGGCTGTTTAAAGAGGTTATGGATAGCTTAGATATACAACACTTTAAACCACTACATCGTCCACTACATCGTCCAATGGGTTTGTTAACCCAGCCACAACCATTCATGATTCTTTGGAATGTGGCAGGTGTGTTCTTCATTCCAAAGGGCATCACTTTAAACTGATATAGTCCATTTGGGGTAACCACGCATGAAGCCCAACTTGGTGATGTAACTGACTTGTCAGACTTTCTCAATTCAGTCCTCCAATCTAGGAATTGAATATGAGTCTGATTTTTTAACGGTGTTGACCTTCTGATAATCCAAGCAGAATCGTTGAGTCCAGTCCGGTTTGGGAACTAAGACGATCGGCGAACTCCACTCGCTCTGGCTTGGTTCGATAGTATCGTTGTCGAGCATGGCCTCCACCTTCATCTTGACCTGTCTGGCTTTGAACGGATTAAGCCTATATGGGTGTTTTTTTTTTTAATCAGAGCAGTATTCCCTACGTCTACCTCATGTACAATAGCATTAGTCCTCTCCATTTGATTTTTACATATGTCCTTATAGAACAGTAACACATTTTTCAACTATGTTCTATGCTCTTGAGACAGATAGCTTACTAACCTATCCCACTCCTCAAGGACTTGTTCATTTTTTAATCTATTTTTCAATTGAATTGAATTGAATTTATTGTCACGTGTATCGAGACACAGTGAAAAGCTTTGTCTTGTGAGCAATTCAGGCAGATCACAGAGTTAAGTAGCATAGATAAGTAAAAAACAGGTAAACAGCGGCAAAAACAAAAACACAGGTACAGGTAAATGTTAAGAATTTGTGAGTGCACTCAGTATAATAACAACAGTAGGGTAGAAACTTTTTCGAAACCGGCTGGTGCGTGTGTTCAGGCTTCTGTACCTTCTCCCCGATGGTAGAGGTTGTAGAAAAACATTGCCAGGGTGGGACGGATCTTTGAGAATAATGGTGGCCTTTCCTTGACAGCGGGCCTGGTAGGTGGATGCTGTAGCTGGGAGGTTGGCCTTTGTGATTGTCTGGGCCATGTTCACCACTCTCTGTAACCGTCTCTGATCTTGAATGGTACAGTTGCCATACCAGGTAGTGATACGTCCAGACAGAATG
>NC_057712.1:129694792-129745795 GCF_004010195.1 Chiloscyllium plagiosum
ACGTGTATGGAATGAGCTGCCAGAGGAAGTGGTGGAGGCTGGTACAATTGCAACATTTAAGAGGCATTTGGATGGGTACATGAATAGGAAGGGATATGGGCTGGGTGCTGGCAGGTGGGACTAGATTGGGTTGGGATATCTGGTCAGCACGGACGGGTTGGACCGAAAGGTCTGTTTCCATGCTGTACATCTCGATGACTCTATGAATCCCTGGATCTCACACTCGGTCAATCACACCCACTGTAACTTCCCCAGTTTTGAGTTGGCACTCCAACTTGATCTTAGATAGGAGAACGCTAAATTTCTGTCCATGTATCCCACAAATTACCACACTCTCGGAAGAAAGAGTGCATATTCGTTCATCTCTTACTATCAGTGACTGGTTAGATCCTGTATCTCTCAAAATTATAATATCTTGTCCTTCTCTCCCTGTTCTTTCTGACTAAACTTTACCCAGGGTGGTGAACTCTTTGTAGAGATCAGGTACTAACTCCATACCCAGTCCCTGCCGAGGCTGTGCACTCTCCTGCAGCTCCTTGGCTCTTCTTGGGGTCTCCTTTACTACTTTCATGAATGCCACTAGCTTAGCTTCTTTTACCACATCTTTTCCCACAGTGCCTTTCTTTAACGACTAGCACTGTGAGTTTATGTATCCTACTTTACCACAGTGGAAACACCTGAGGCCTTTCACCTCCTTTCCACTCTCTTGAGCTTCATTTTTATTCTGTGGTAAATTCTTACCACTATTCTCTACTCTTGGTTTAGTAGTGCAGGATCTCTCCTTCTCCCATCTTCTATCCCTCACAGGATGTAATTCTGGCCAGAAGCTTGTCTTATGCACCAACATGTACTCACCTGCTAATTTTGCTGCCCTTCTCACTTTCTGAACTTTCTGTTCCTCCATGTGAATTTTTACCATTTCTGGAAGTGAGTTTTTAAACTCCTCCAGCAGAATAATCTCTCTTAGACCCTCGTAGCTCTATTTTCAAAGCACGCGCCCATTGATTAAAATGACTATGTTTAGTTCTTTCGAACTCAACATAAGTCTGACCTGGTTCCTTCTTTGTGTTTCTGAACCACTGTCTATATGTTTCTGGTACCAATTTATAACCACTTACAATAGCCTGTTTAACCTCTTCATAATCTCTTGATACCTCATCTGACAGCATAGCAAATACCTCACTCACTCTGCCTACTAGTTTTGTCTGAACTAGCACTACCCGTAAATTCTCAGACTTCTCCATCTGCCTAGCCAATTTTTCAAATGAAATAAAGAAGTGGGCGGCACGGTGGCACAGTGGTTAGCACTGCTGCCTCACAGCGCCAGAGACCCGGGTTCAATTCCCGCCTCAGGCGACTGACTGTGTGGAGTTTGCACGTTCTCCCCGTGTCTGCGTGGGTTTCCTCCGGGTGCTCCGGTTTCCTCCCACAGTCCAAAAGACGTGCAGGTCAGGTGAATTTGCCATGCTAAATTGCCCGTAGTGTTAGGTAAGGGGTAAATGTAGGGGTATGGGTGGGTTACGCTTCGGCGAGTCGGTGTGGACTTGTTGGGCCGAAGGGCCTGTTTCCACACTGTAATGTAATCTAAAAAAAAGAACACTTCAACACTTTGTCATCAAAATGTGGCAGAGTTTTGGCTTATTTATAAATATCATTACCTTCTCTTTTAATCTCCAACCTGTTAACTTGACTTTGGTGACTAAGTCGCAACTTCTCAAGTTCAAATTCTCTTTTTGCTCAGCTAAGATCTTTCTCTCTCTCTCTTTTTCCTCTCTCTCTGTCCTCTCTCTCTTTCTCTCTCCCCCTTTGCTCAGCCAAGAATCTTGTCTCTCTCTTTTTCCTCTCTCTCTTTCCCTTTCTCTCCCTTTGTTTATCTTCTAACTCCATTTTCCTCAATTGTAATTTAAGTTTTTCTATCTCTACTGCACTTGTCTATTTCTCTTACACACCTAATTGTTTGATAACTCCCTTACAATTTCAGTGTTACTTCTGTCCTTGGTTAAACCCAAATCTAACTTATTTGTTAATTCTAAAGGTATGGCCTTTTTCTTTCCTTCTAAACTTTCTTGGCAAATTTGAGAATCATCTTCAAATCCCAGAACCTCTTTAGCAATTTTAAGAGTCATTTCTCTCACTTTTCAGTTAATCAGCCACAAGTCACTGAAATTAAACAAATTGTCTCACATTTTATTTAACGATCTGGGACACTTACCTGCAAATGTTTAAATCTGCTAGGAAATCTATTCAAATCTGTCAAAACCAATTCAAATCCCGACGATGAACCCCAAACTGTGATGACACGGGGCAAACTCTCCTGCCTAATTTAAAGCAGCAACACAGGAAAGATTTATCCCATGCAGCAATCTGTGAAAATTCGATTGGCCAAAAACTATTTCAAGTAAAAATTAGCAACCTTATTTTGTGAAGTATAACAGAGAATAATTAACTAACGACTATTTACAACTCCTCCATCTAGGCAAAAGTGAGGACTGCAGATGCTGGAAACCAGAGTTTAGATTAGAGTGGTGCTGGAAAAGCACAGCAAGATGCTGCCTGACCTGCTGTGTTTTTCCAGCACCATTCTAATCTAAACTCCTTCATCTAACCTATCTTTTACCTTCCCTTCTATACTAATCCGATAAAACTCCCAATTACGATTTACAAAACCATACATCTTATCTCAAAACCAGGAAGCTTTCAGCTCTTCTTCGTCTTTCGGTCTTTTCTTCTTTTTGGGGATGCTGTTTCACAGGTTACTGATCGATAAAGGTACTTTTAAGAGAACTATTTTTCGGGCAGTCTGTTTACATGTTGGTGGCTTAGTGATTCTCCTCTCAACTGTTCAATTTTCCCCGGTCTTATACCCCCAAAACATCAGATTGTGTCATTGACTTTTAAGATTGTCAAGATACTAAATTCAAATTGGATTGGAGTTTGGTATTTTTTGGGGTATAATTTAAGCTGATTGGCCTAATTAGAATCTGTTTTGTCATTTCCAGGCAATTAGTTAATTGAGTTGTTCAACCAAATGGTACATCTTTTTTTTTCAGAACACTTGGTTCTGTCAGGTAATTCTATTGCTTCTAACTCTCTTAAAATACACTCACATCTTCATAACACTATTCTTAGGTAAGAAGATGCACATTACACTCAGCACTAAGGCCCTATACAGACTTCCTTGCTGCTGTACTCAAGCCCTCTTGCAATGAAGGACAACATGCCAGCTGTTTTCCAAATTGCTTTCAATGACTGACGTATATGGTAATCAAATCATTAAAGTTTTACTGCATAGAAAGAGGCCCTTCATCCCATCATGTACCAGTCAGTCATCAAGTACTTATCTATTCTAGACCCATTTTCTAGCACTTGGATACAAGAACTCTGAAACAGAATTATACATTACTGGAAAACTTCAGCAAGTCTGGCAAAATCTGTGAGAAGAAAGCAGAGTTAATGCTCCTAAAGGAACTACCCCTTACCCTCAGACTATAATTCCTGGTCATCAAGAACGTCCTTTCCACATCGATCCTATCTAATCCTGTTAGAATTTTATAAGAAATACCCCTCATTCTTCTAAACTCCAGTGAATACTGTCCTAACCAATGTGGTCTCTCCTGTCATTCCAGGAATCAAACTGTAAACTTTGCACTCCTTTAATAGGCAGAACACTTCACTGATGATCGACAGTAGACTGATGGGTCGTAATTAGTGGTTTTGTCCTGCTTTGTATGTACAGGACACACCTGGGCAATTTTTCATATTGTCAAGAAGATACCAGTGCTGTAGCTGTACCGAAGAGCCTGGTTAGGGGAGCAACAAACTTTGGAACAAACATTTTCAGTATTATTTCTGGAATGTTTTGAGTCTCGTAACCTTTGCATTATCAAGTGCCTCCAACTGCTTCTTGAAGTGAATCGATTTGGCTGAAGACTTGAGAGATGACCACTGGAGGAGGCCGAGATGGATCACCCACTCGGCACTTCTGTCAGAAGATTGCTGCGAATGCTTCAGCCTTGTCTTTTGCACTGATGTGCTGGGTTCTTCCATCATTGAGGATGGAGATATTTGTGGAGTCTCCTCCTCCAGTGAGTTGCTTAATTATCCACCACTATTCACAACTAGATGTGGCAGGACTGTACAGCTTAGGTCTGAAGTAGACCAGAATTTGCTCAGTTCGGAAAAAGAGTCACTTGACCCGAAACATTAATCCTATTTTCTCTCCTCAGACCAACTGAGTCTTTCCAACAATTTCTGTTTGAGCTTCTGATTTCCAGGATACACAGTTCTTTGGTTTTTCTCCAGACATTACTTGGATGTCTTGATTACTAGGTCAGAGGCATTGCCACTACGTCACTGCCACCCAGACGCAACCAACTATGAAATAGACTGACATGCTTCCCTGGAATCCAGGTGTTAGGAAGATGGAGTGATGGTGGTGGGCTGGGGGTCAGGGGGAGGGGCTGGGGGTGACTGAATATTATCAAAGCAGAGGATAGTTGTTTCCTCACCAATAAGGAAGTCAAAGGGTGTGAGGACCACATAGGACAGTTGTGCCATATCAAATAGTGAAGCAGGCTTGAGGGCCTGAAAAGCTTATTCTTGCTCTGCATTTGTATGTTTCATGACTTTTAGCTATTCTTGGCATCTCATGGAAGGGCAAAATCACAAATGTAAAATCATGAGGGGCGTAAATAGGGTCTTATCCCTAAGGATAAGATCTCCTAAGTATGCAAGCACTCATTACGTAGAAGTGACTCTAGCAGCTTTGCAGAAAGGAAGATGGTTACATAGCCAAGGATATTCTGTCTAAAGAGATAGTCGGAATACTCAGAGCGAGATGGCTGAAACTCTGGTTCGACGATACTTTCAAACACTAGCCTAATAGCCCGAAATATTTTCACATGTAGGAGATATTAGCCAAACACTGTGGGTAATAGGAACATTACCAGGCCTGGCATGTGCCCCTATGATGATCAATGCAGCAGGATGCCAGCAGACATCAACACTGGAAACAACTTCCCACAGTGACACCTAGTGACCTTCGCACACGCTGCAGTGATGGAACTGCTTCTGATAGATCCGTTCCTTCAGCCAAAAGCGGAAGTGAACTGTGTGAAGCTATTGCATTGCCAATGGATTTGCTGCTGACCAACGCTCCAGATATGAAACAAGCAATTTCTGTCCTTGAAGTAACCCAGATTTCTGGATCAGGCTTTATCTTTCTGAATGGCAGAGGTTTGTTCTTGGCAGTGTGCTTGCTGCTGACACCAAGCAATTTCTTCTTGTTGTGGAGTGATCTTACAGAGATTCATAAAATCATGAGGGGCAAAAATAGGGTCGATAGACAAGGTACTTTTCCTGGGTTGGGGGAGTCCAGAACTAGAGGGCAAACATTTAGGGTGAGAGGGGAAAAATATAAAAGGGATCTAAGGGACAACCTTTTCACGCAGAGGATGGTGCGTGTGTGGAACAAGCTGCCAGAGAAAGCGGTGGAGATTGGTACAATTACATTTAAAAGGCATCCGGATGGGTACTTGAATATAAAGGGTTTAGAGGGATATGGGTCAAATACCAGCCAATGGGACCAGATTAAGTTAGGATATCTGGTCGGCATGGATGAGTTGGACCGAAGGGTCTGTTTCTGTGTTGTATGACTCTATGACCATGTCCTGAATCTTTGGACACTGGCCTAGCTTTTAGGGAGTTGACACAGCTCATCTCCCCTGATATTTTAGTCACCTGAGGAGATGATGGAGTGGTGCTAATGGCAGTTGGTGACATTTAAATTTAATGACATTAGATGAGAAGCTCAGGAGAATATGTTCTCTAAGTTCAGATGAGAGGTTAGTTAACCTGATGGTGTGTGTTACAAGTGTTGTAGCTCCTTTTATGGTTTATGTTGGATGCCTGGCAGATGTGTGACAAAAAGTGCATCATGTTACTATACTAGCAGCTGCAATGAAGTGAGACACAGATTGTACATGACACCCCCCCCCCCCAGTGCAGTAGATCATTCATCCTCTTGTATTGTTAGAGCCAGGATCTCATGAGATGGCACAGGTGCTGATATTCACAGCCACCTCTGTCCAGCTGCCTTCATCAATCAGGATGAGCTCTTGTTGTCATCCACAGGGAAAATACTCGATTGACTGATTGATTTATTGTTGCCATATGCACCGAGACACAGTGGATGGTGTTGTACAGGCAGATTGTAATATACAAAGTGCATTAGGAAGCAGAACATAGTGCAGAGTACAGTGTGACAGCCACAGAAAAGGTGCAAAGAGAGAGAGAGAGATCAGGATTAACACACGAGAGGTTATAGTGTGTTTTGAGAAGATTTGTAGCTCAGGTTGAGGTTGTGGATCTAAGTTTGTTCGTTAAGCTGGAAGGTACATTTTCAGATGTTTCGTCATCATACTAGGTAACATTGTCAATGAGCCTCCGGTGAAGTGCTGGTGTTATGTCCTGCTGTCTACGTATGTGTTTTGGATTTCCTTGGGTTGGTCATGTCATTTCCGGTTCTTTTTCTCAGGGGGGTGGTAGATGGGGTCCAAATCCACGTGTTTGTTGATAGAGTTCCAGTTGGAATGCCATGCTTCTAGGAATTCTCGTGCATGTCTCTTTTGGCTTGTCCTAGAATGGATGTGTTGTCCCAGTCAAAGTGGTGTCCTTCCTCACCTGTTTGTAAGGATACTAGTGATAGTGGGTCATGTCTTTTTGTGGCTAGTTGATGTTCATGTATCCTGGTGGCTAGTTTTCTGCCTGTTTGTCCAATGTAGTATTTGTTACAGTCCTTGCAAGATATTTTGTAGATGACATTAGTTTTGTTTGTTGTCTGTATTGGGTCTTTTAAATTCATTAGCTGCTGTTTTAGTGTGTTGGTGGGCTACCATGATGCCAAGGGGTCTGAGTAGTCTGGCAGTAATTTCCTAGATGTCTTTGATGTAGGGGAGGGTGGCTAGGGTTTCTGGGTGTGTTTTGTCTGTTTGGGTTTGTTGCTGAAAGATCGGCAGACCATGTTCATTGGGTATCCGTTCTTTTTAAATACGCTGTATAGGTGGTTTTCCTCTGCTCTTTGTAGTTCCTCTGTGCTACAATGTGTGGTAGCTCGTGAAATAATGTTCTAATGGAGCTTTGTTTGTGTTGGGACGGTGTCAGAATTTACAGGATATCTTCAGAAACAGAAAAGATTGGAAACCATTGTCTTATGCAGCTTTGACATTTTTATTAGGTTTTCTCTCTACCATTCTCAGTGCTATTTGCCAACCCTCCTCTCGCATGTCATGTTAAACACAAACAAAAATAAAGAGGGTGAAAATAAGTTGTGAGGAAAAACCTGTAACATCAGGATGGAGAGCAAGAGATTATTTAAATATATGAAAAGAGAGAAGCCAAAGTGAACATAGGTCCCTTAGAGGACGAGGCTGGGGAAATAATAATGGGGAAATCAGAGTGGCACAGCAGTTGAATAAATACTTTGCATCAGTCTTCACAATAGAAGGCACTTGTCAGACTACAGCTGAAATAGTATGACCACTTTTGGTCCTTTTATCTAAGAAGAAATACACTGATATTGGAGGCAGTCCAGAGAAGGTTCATTAGGCTGATACCACATATGGAGGACTGTCTTAAGAGAAGAAATTGTAGATTAGGCCTGCACTCATTAGAGTATAGAAGACTGAGGCAACCTCATTGAAACATACGAGATTCCCAGGGCCGAGATCTAGGAGCTGAGGTTATAATCTCAGAATAATAATCACACTTTTAAGACGAGGAGGAATTTCTTATTCTTTACCACAGAGGCTAAGTTATTAAGTATATTCAAGGCCGAGATAGATATTTAATCACAAGGGATAGGGAAAAGGCTGAAACATGGAGTTGAGGATTATCAGATAAGCCATGATCTCATTGAATGGCAGAGTAGACTTGTTGGGTGAAATGTCCTATGGCTTATAGTTTTACATCATAAAAAAGGAAAGAAGTCAGTGTCCTATAGCCATATTATTGTCCTCTGGTGATAGTATCCGAGGAGAGGAGAGTGGATTTACCTATCCCCTGATCTTTGGTACAATAGTGCATGACTGGCACATGTTTAGACAGCAGCTGTGCCTGCTCACTCTAGTGCCATTTGCCCACTTGTTCACACTAATCAATCACTGCCTCTCACTTGCTCATTATTGCATAGCTGAGAACAGCTCTGTTAGTTAAACATCCCCTTTGAAGTGATTGCCAAGTTTCATAGTATTCAGAAGCTATGTTTTGAAACATAAAACACAGGATGGAGGAAAAGTGCCTGAGGAGATTTGATAGCTGTACTCATACAGTCCATCCCCCTCCCAGACCACTTAAATTTCAAGAATTGTAAGGATACTGGACTGCGTTTGATTTCAGAAAATAAATCCTTCCTAAAATTCCTGTTTGTGGTAACAGTTAGGAAGCTAACAGACTACGAGGCTGAGACATTGCTCGCACAGGTCTCTGGGGTCAATCCAGTGATGGCGTGGTATTTAGGAATCATCCTTTTTGGTTTTAGAAAGAATTCACTGACTTTTTGCACATTGTATCCTTTTGCTGGCAAGACTTCTGAATCTGTGCTTGCAGTCACTTTCAAACACAGTAGAATGGTGTTCTGAGATCTTGCTGTGTATAAATTGATAACAGGTTCCTAGATTACAACAGTGCGTACAACTCAAAAAAGTACTAAATTGGATGCTATGAGTTTAGGAAAATCTTGAGTCTGCCTTCCCCTCTCGCTGTTAAAGAAAACGGTTACTCTCTTCATAGTGAATGCAAAACATTTCAGCACTGCCTCGATCACCTTGCTCCTTTTAAGGTTTAGCACACACAGGATGGGTTCAATAGTCTTGCTCTGTTCTATAAACCTCTTTCTAATAGTTGCTTCCATCTTGAGTTGGCTCAATGTTTATGCCACTGCATCTTGGGTCCTGAGCACTAATCCCTTCAAGAGTTGACAAGCCTTGGAAGATTTTTAAGCACATTCTCTATTGTATTATTACTATACATTAAATAAATGATAAATACATGCACACATTATTCTGCTGAGTGAGTACAATACACTGACACCTTGCTTCAGCAGTAGTCTATATGCTACAAATGAGCTTCTACAATCAATAGACCATCAAGCAACAAATATTAGAAATAAGGCTTAAATTGAGGCATAGGATTAAAGAGCACTGCATCCACTTGCTTGCTCTGTGTTGGTGCCTATCTCATTATTCATCGCTTGTTACAACCAGGCGTGGAGGCTGTTGGAAGGTGTGTGCAGGGGCGGGGCAGTTGGTGAGGGGGCAGGACTGTGTGTGAGGGGATGGGACTGTGTGTGAGGGGGTGGGACTGTGTGAGGGGATGGGACTGTGTGTGAGGGGATGGGACTGTGTGTGAGGGGGTGGGACTGTGTGAGGGGATGGGACTGTGTGTGAGGGGATGGGACTGTGTGTGAGGGGGTGGGACTGTGTGAGGGGATGGGACTGTGTGTGAGGGGATGGGACTGTGTGTGAGGGGGTGGGACTGTGTGAGGGGATGGGACTGTGTGTGAGGGGATGGGACTGTGTGTGAGGGGGTGGGACTGTGTGAGGGGATGGGACTGTGTGTGAGGGGATGGGACTGTGTGTGAGGGGGTGGGACTGTGTGAGGGGATGGGACTGTGTGTGAGGGGATGGGACTGTGTGTGAGGGGGTGGGACTGTGTGAGGGGATGGGACTGTGTGTGAGGGGATGGGACTGTGTGTGAGGGGGTGGGACTGTGTGAGGGGATGGGACTGTGTGTGAGGGGATGGGACTGTGTGTGAGGGGGTGGGACTGTGTGAGGGGATGGGACTGTGTGTGAGGGGATGGGACTGTGTGTGAGGGGGTGGGACTGTGTGAGGGGATGGGACTGTGTGTGAGGGGATGGGACTGTGTGTGAGGGGGTGGGACTGTGTGAGGGGATGGGACTGTGTGTGAGGGGATGGGACTGTGTGTGAGGGGGTGGGACTGTGTGAGGGGATGGGACTGTGTGTGAGGGGATGGGACTGTGTGTGAGGGGGTGGGACTGTGTGAGGGGATGGGACTGTGTGTGAGGGGATGGGACTGTGTGTGAGGGGGTGGGACTGTGTGAGGGGATGGGACTGTGTGTGAGGGGATGGGACTGTGTGTGAGGGGGTGGGACTGTGTGAGGGGATGGGACTGTGTGTGAGGGGATGGGACTGTGTGTGAGGGGGTGGGACTGTGTGAGGGGATGGGACTGTGTGTGAGGGGATGGGACTGTGTGTGAGGGGGTGGGACTGTGTGAGGGGATGGGACTGTGTGTGAGGGGATGGGACTGTGTGTGAGGGGGTGGGACTGTGTGAGGGGATGGGACTGTGTGTGAGGGGATGGGACTGTGTGTGAGGGGGTGGGACTGTGTGAGGGGATGGGACTGTGTGTGAGGGGATGGGACTGTGTGTGAGGGGGTGGGACTGTGTGAGGGGATGGGACTGTGTGTGAGGGGATGGGACTGTGTGTGAGGGGGTGGGACTGTGTGAGGGGATGGGACTGTGTGTGAGGGGATGGGACTGTGTGTGAGGGGGTGGGACTGTGTGAGGGGATGGGACTGTGTGTGAGGGGATGGGACTGTGTGTGAGGGGGTGGGACTGTGTGAGGGGATGGGACTGTGTGTGAGGGGATGGGACTGTGTGTGAGGGGGTGGGACTGTGTGAGGGGATGGGACTGTGTGTGAGGGGATGGGACTGTGTGTGAGGGGGTGGGACTGTGTGAGGGGATGGGACTGTGTGTGAGGGGATGGGACTGTGTGTGAGGGGGTGGGACTGTGTGAGGGGATGGGACTGTGTGTGAGGGGATGGGACTGTGTGTGAGGGGGTGGGACTGTGTGAGGGGATGGGACTGTGTGTGAGGGGATGGGACTGTGTGTGAGGGGGTGGGACTGTGTGAGGGGATGGGACTGTGTGTGAGGGGATGGGACTGTGTGTGAGGGGGTGGGACTGTGTGAGGGGATGGGACTGTGTGTGAGGGGATGGGACTGTGTGTGAGGGGGTGGGACTGTGTGAGGGGATGGGACTGTGTGTGAGGGGATGGGACTGTGTGTGAGGGGGTGGGACTGTGTGAGGGGATGGGACTGTGTGTGAGGGGATGGGACTGTGTGTGAGGGGGTGGGACTGTGTGAGGGGATGGGACTGTGTGTGAGGGGATGGGACTGTGTGTGAGGGGGTGGGACTGTGTGAGGGGATGGGACTGTGTGTGAGGGGATGGGACTGTGTGTGAGGGGGTGGGACTGTGTGAGGGGATGGGACTGTGTGTGAGGGGATGGGACTGTGTGTGAGGGGGTGGGACTGTGTGAGGGGATGGGACTGTGTGTGAGGGGATGGGACTGTGTGTGAGGGGGTGGGACTGTGTGAGGGGATGGGACTGTGTGTGAGGGGATGGGACTGTGTGTGAGGGGGTGGGACTGTGTGAGGGGATGGGACTGTGTGTGAGGGGATGGGACTGTGTGTGAGGGGGTGGGACTGTGTGAGGGGATGGGACTGTGTGTGAGGGGATGGGACTGTGTGTGAGGGGGTGGGACTGTGTGAGGGGATGGGACTGTGTGTGAGGGGATGGGACTGTGTGTGAGGGGGTGGGACTGTGTGAGGGGATGGGACTGTGTGTGAGGGGATGGGACTGTGTGTGAGGGGGTGGGACTGTGTGAGGGGATGGGACTGTGTGTGAGGGGATGGGACTGTGTGTGAGGGGGTGGGACTGTGTGAGGGGATGGGACTGTGTGTGAGGGGATGGGACTGTGTGTGAGGGGGTGGGACTGTGTGAGGGGATGGGACTGTGTGTGAGGGGATGGGACTGTGTGTGAGGGGGTGGGACTGTGTGAGGGGGCAGGACTGTGTGCGATGGTAGTGAAATTAAAAGGAGTAGCATGGGGCGGGGTGAAGAAGTGGTTTCAGAAACAGACCGCATATATGGAGCAGAGACAGTGAGGTGATTTCAAAATCAGAGAAAGCAGCGAGACAGTAGTCAGCATAGGAGCAGGCCCTTCAGCCCACTATGTCTGCACCGACCATAATGCCATTCTAAACTAATCCCATATGTCTGTACATGATCCTAATCACCCTATTCCCTGCCTGCTCATGTGTCAATCTAAATCCTTCTTAAACATTTCTATCATATGTTTCTACCAGCTCCCCTGGCAGCATGTTCCAGGTACCTACTGCCCTCTGTGTAAAGAATTTGCCTCACACATCTCCTTTAAACTGTTCCTCTCTCAGCTTAAACCTATCCACCCTAGTACTTGTGATTTTTCCCCTGGTAAAAGACTCTGACTCACCATCCTACCAATTCCTCTTGTAATTTTATACACTTCTGCCAGGTCGTCCCTCAGCCTCCAATGCTCTAACAAAAACACTCCAAGTTCATCCAACCTCTCCCTATAGTAAGGCCGTTGTCACGGACATGTACCTAAACCTTTGAGAGGAATGTGACTTTCAGAATTGTTTTATGTTTGGAAATTATTCTGGCAGCAGTGCAGGTTAATGGCATTCTGCAGTCTTACCTTCTCACATTTTGTGAGTCTTTTTGAATCTTTCCCTTCCACTGTTTGATTGCTCAGCTTGTCCTGAGTCATGGATGTTGCAGAGTGAAATAACATGGCTTTGCTGCTGTATCATGATAAATTGTTGGAAATTGCTCATTTTGGCATCAAGGTCTTTTGGTAGTGATTTTAGTCTTCTGCCACAACACTAGACATTTGTAACCCATTAAGTGGCTACTGCAACTAGCTCTCCCTTTGAAATTGCCACTGGAGTTTGCCTTGATTCAATTAAGTGGTTATATAGGCATTGTATTTCTGGTGACAATGTAACCATTCTGACAATTCCCGAAACCTATTCAGATATAATCAGCTCCTCAAGACCAGGCCAGGCTCATCCCTCTTCTCATGGCACACCTAGTCTTTGGCATCTTTCTCAGAGTGGATTTATTCTTCCACTTCCGTTCTACACCGTTTCTCACTAACACTAAATTCCATCCTGTAGCGCTGTTTCTGATGGATGGGCAAACATTACAGCTTTTGTTTGAACCCAGATTTGTATTTCATTTGGTTTGCCAGTGGATCCATTCCTGTTGATCGTACTCTGTGCGGCATCTGCTGTTGGAAATGTCTACATGTCCATATCACGTGCTTAATCCCAGTTGTTGACTTACTAAACGAGTAAAACGACTTACTAAGGTGAGAAGTTGATGCAAATTTCTAATGCAAATTAAGTACTGAATAATTACTTTGCATCAGTCTTCACAATGGAAGACATGAGTAAAATCCCTAAAGTTCAAGAGAGTCAGGGGACAGAGCTGAGTATGGTGGCCATCGCCATGGAGAAAGTGGATAAATCACCTGGACCAGATGGACTACACCCCAGAGTTCTAAAAGAGATAGGGGAAGAGAGAGTGGAGGTGTCGCGAGAGTCAGGGAGAGTCCCAGAGGACTGCAAACTTGCTAATGTGACATCCCTGTTTAAAAATGGAGTAAGGCAAAAGACAGAAAATATAGCAAAGACGCATGACAATGTAACCTTTTGCTATAAATTCTGTCTTATGATTCCATTCCACAGATATCTGATGAAGGAGCAATGCTCTGAAAGTTAGTACTTCCAAATAAACCTTTTGGACTATAACCTGGTGTTGTGTGGTTTTTAACTTACGAAAAAGAAGCCATTGCTACATTATTACTTTGACACTAGATGTCACCATCACACATTGCTGGAACAGTAGGAATAATTGATTGACCTTATTAACCACTCTTAAAACAAGAAAAGCCATGGTTCTGACTGTCGCCTGAACAATAAAACTCCTATCCTCACTCGGTGTTTCAAGTTTGGCTTTCTGATCTTAAAGACAGAATATTCTTGTTAAAAAGCATATTTGATCTTTGGCTTTATAAAGGGAGAAAGCACAAACTAAGATGATTCTGTTAAATAATTATGAAAGACTGATTAGGTTCCAGGTGGAGTATTGTGTCCAATTCTGGGCACCATATCTTAGGAAAGATGTCAAGACCTTAATTAATTTATTAAAACTGTACCAAAAGTGAATGACTTCAGTTTTGCAGAGGGACTGAAGAGGAGAAAGTTATGGGAATATTTAAGAGAAGTGCTTAAATTCATGAGGGTTTTCATTAAAACATGGAGAAACGATTTCCAATTGAAGCAAGGGTCACCAACCAGAGGAAACACACATTTAATTGAATTGGCAAATGAGCCAGAGGGGAAGATGAAGAAGGTTTGTTATAGTGAGATATTATAATTTGAAATGAACTGCTCAAAAATATGGTAAAAGTAGATGAAAATGACTTCGAAAAGAGAATTAGATTAATATTTGAAGAGGGTGGGACTAACTGGATAGCTCTTTTAAAAAGTACAGAAATGATAAGCTGAGGGGTTTCAAGTGCTGCAGCGTTCTGTCATTCTATGCTGTAACATTCTGTCCTTAGAAAATACCCAATTCCCTAATTACCCACAAACAACATAATGCTATCCATGAGTAATGTCAGAAAGATTCACTGACTTGTATAAAATATATTAAATGTGCTGTTCATTACTCCATCACCAATCTCTCCATCTGGATGTTTTCAATCTGACAGTGGGCTACAAATGATTCAATAGGAGTATCCGTACATTTGGCTGCTTCATAATCCTTGGATTGGCCGGGGGTTTGGCGTCAGGGGAGGGAACTGATACATCTCACAAACACCAAGCCGCTACACATTCTTATATCCTGAGCTAACTGCAATTGTCAGATGCTTTCTGAAATATAAAAATGCACTATCTCCCTTTTGTAATGTGATTCATTTTGTGATTATTAATCTTGATTTGTCAGGTCTTTTGTGCTTTTTACCCTTTCTGGCAGTTTAAACTCTGGGCCTCTGCCATTTTCATAGGTTTCTGGAGCACCATCCGAGTTTACAGGAGCAGTCATAGACTCACAGAGATGTACAGCACGGAAACAGAGCCTTCGGACCAACTTGTCCATGCCGACCAGGGATCCTAAATTAATCTAGTTCCACTTGCCAACATTTGGACCATTTCCCCTAAACCCCTCCTATTCTTATACCTATCCAGAGTCCTTTTAAATGCTATAATTGTACCAGCCTCCACCACTTCCTCTGGCAGTTCATTCCATACCACCCTCTGCATGAAAATGTTGCCCTTAGCCCTTTTTTAAATCTTTCCCCTCTCACACTAAACCTATGCCCTCTGGATTTGGACTCGACTACCTTGAGAAAAGGATGTTGGCTGTTCATTTATCCATGTCCCTCATGATTTCATAATTCTCTATAAGGTCACCCGTCACCCTCCTACACTCCAGGGAAAACAGCCCCAGCCTAATCAGCCTCTCCCTATGGCTCGAACCCTCCAACCCTGGCAACATCCTTGTAAATCTTTTCTGCACCCTTTCAAGTTTCACAACATCCTTCCTATAGCAGAGAGACCAGAATTGCACGCAGTACTCCAAAAGTATCCTTCCTAACCAATATCCTGGGAGAAAGTGAGGACTGCAGATGCTGGAGATCAGAGCTGAAAAATGTGTTGCTGGAAAAGCGCAGCAGGTCAGGCAGCATCCAAGGAGCAAGAGAATTGACGTTTCGGGCATAAGCCCTGAAGAAGGGCTTATGCCCGAAACATCGATTTTCCTGCTCCTTGGATGCTGCCTGACCTGCTGCGCTTTTCCAGCAACCAAAATCCTGTACAACATGACCTCACAGCTCCTACACTCAATGTACTGACCAATAAAGGTAAACCTAAAAAATTACGAATCTACAGGTAAATAGTGTTCAGAGAAGGTTCTGCAGTAAAGTGTACAATGAAAAGGAATGATTTCTCACTTTGTGAGTTTTGTGTCAAGTATTCTTCTATTTTGCATTCCCAGATGGAAGAAATAAATCATCATAATATTGTGTCTCATCACACTGTCAAAATATCTCAAAACACTTCACACAGTGATTGCTTTTTAACGGCAGCAGCTACTGAGCAGGCAAATAAGTCATCATCTGCCTTTATCTTAGTGCTGTATGAATGTTGTCAGATCAAATGGGACTAGATTAGTTTAGGGTATCAGGTCAGCATGGATGAGTTGGACTGAAGGATCTGTTTCCTGTGCTGTACATCGCTATGACTCTATAACTATATATATCCTATCAAGCATAATCCATGGAGCCAGAACCACCACTTTTACTAAGGCTGTAGCTGGGAAGATCTAATACAGTGGCCACAAAGGATCAAATAAAACCAGATTGGAGGAAATAGTCAAAATACTGAGTACGGCCAGATCAGAAGGAGTAAGAATTGGTACAGAAAGAAAGTTAGAGGAAGACAGAAGCATCTACTACCCTTCTGATTGCCTCAAAACTGAGGATACTGTTTACGTTAGTACCCACTCTCACAGCCAGTCCTTCAGTGACATTTTTAAAATGATTTCTCAGCATCTGGCTATCCTTCCCTACTTACCACTGACAAGGTTGTGGTCAGCCATTTTCTTGAACCATTGCAGTCCTGTGGTGCCGGTGTGTACACACTGCTGTTAGAACAGGATTCTACAATTCTCACCCAGCGACAGTGAAGGATTGGCAATATATTTCCAAGTCAGGACGGTGAATGCCTTAGAAGGGGGCAGTGTTCCCATATATCTGCTGGCCTTGTCCTTTGCGATGGGTGTGGTCATGGATTTGGTAGTGCTGACAATTGAGCCTTGAAGAATTTCTGCAATGCATTTTGTAGGCAGTACACACCGCTGCCGCTGCTAAGTGTCGGTGGTGGAAGGAGTGGATGCTTGTGGATGTGGTGCCAATCAAACAGGCTGCTTTGTACTGGATGGTAGGTAAAAACAATGACTGCAGCTGCTGGAAACCAGATTCTGGATTAGTGGTGCTGGAAGAGCACAGCAGTTCAGGCAGCATCCGAGGATTTATTCCTGATGAAGGGCTTTTGCCCGAAACATCGATTTTACTGCTCCTCGGATGCTGCCTGCTCGGATGCTGCCTGAACTGCTGTGCTCTTCCAGTACCACTAATCCTTGTACTGGATGGTGTCAAGCTTCTTCACTCGTGTTGAATCTGCACCCATCCAGGCAAGTGGGCAGCATTTCATCACCTCCTGACTTGTTCCTTCGAGATGGTGGGCAGGCTTTGGAGAGTCAGAAGTCGAGTGACTTGATGCAGTGTTCTTAGCCTCTGACCTAACCACAATATTTATTAGACTTGTTTAGTTCTGATTCTGCTCATTTGTAACCTCCAGAGTATTGATAGTTGGGAAATTCAGCGATGGTAATGCCATTCAATGTTCAGGGTCTTATTGGCAATGGTCATCACCCAGCATTTGTGTGGTGCAAATGTTACTTGCCACTTGTTAGCCCAAGCCTGGATATTGTCCAGATCTTACTGCATTTGAACATGGACTGTTTCAGTATCTGAGGAATCATGAATGGTGCTGAACATTGTTCAATCATCAGTGAACATCCCCACTTCTGACCTTCTGATGGAGGGAAGGTCATTGATGAAGCAGCTGAAGATGTTTCGGCCTAGGTCACTACCCTGAGGATGTAATGGCTCTTGCAGTGCAATGGTAGTGTCTCTTCCTCTGAGCCAAATAGCTCAGGTTCAAATCCCACCATCTCCAAATGTGGAAACAATGTGGAACCAGGCCATTCAGCCCACTGAGTCCAAATAAATCTTCTGAAGGGCATCCCATCACGTCCTACCCTAACCTCTGTAACCTCACATTTCCCATGGCTAACCTACCGAGCCCACACATCCCTGGACATTATGAGCAATTTAGCATGGTCAATCTACCTGACCTGCACATTTTTGAACTGTGGGAGGAAACCGGAGCACCCAGAGGAAACCCACGCAGACTGGGGGAGAATGCACAAACTCCGCATAGTCGCCCGAGCGTGGGATCAAACCTGGATCCCTGGCACAATGAGGCAGCAGTGCCAACCACTGAGCCACTGTGCCACCCACATAATACCATCCCTGAACACCTGCAGATTTGTCCTGGAACTGAGATCACTGACCTCCAACAACCACAACCATTTTCCTGTGTGCCAGGTATGTTTTCAAACAGCGGATAGTTCTCCCCCGATATCCATCGATTCCAGTTGTGTCAGGGCTCCTTGATGCCGCACTCAGTTGAATGCAGTCTTGATATCAAGGGCAGTCTCCTCCTTTCACCTCAGGAATTCACCTCTTTGTCCATGTTTGAACAATGCTGTAATGAGGTCAGGAGCTGAGTGGTCCTGGTGGAACCCAAACTCTGTGGCACTGAGCAGGTACTGCTTGACAGAACTGACAATGACATTTTCCATCACTTTACTGATGATAGAGAGTAGACTGATGGGGCAGTAATTGCCAGGTTGTATTTGTCCTGTTTTGTGTGTACAGGACATACCTGCACAATTTTCCATTTTGTCAGGTAGACATCGGCACTGTTACTGGTGTATTTAAAATCACAAGCTTTCAGAGTACTGTTCCTTCAAAAGATGAAGTGACTTCACCTGACAAAGGAGCAGCACTCCGAAAACTTGGGATTTTAAATAAACCCATTGAAGTCAACCTGGTGTCATGAGACTTCTGACTTTATCGATCCCAGTGCAACACGGGCATCTCCACATCAGTGATGTAATCGTACTGGAACAGCTTGGCTGGTGGTGCAGCACGTTCTGGAGCACAAGTCTTCTGTACTATCGCTGGAACGTTGTCGCTGCTGTTTGGTATGTAAGTAGTCCTGATTGATGGCCTCAGCAGATTGACACCACGTTTTAGGGACCTGGTGCTACTCCCAGCATACCCTCCTGCATTCTCCATTGAACCAGGGTTGATCCCCTGGCTTGATGGTAATAGTTGAGTGGGGTATATGCTGGGCCGTGAGGTTACAGAATGTGCTGGAGTACAAAGTCTACTGCTATGCATGGTCTATAGCACCTCGTGGATGCCTAATCTTGAGCTTCTGCTCATGTTAAGAATAAATATGTATGCAGTGTAATTACTTGATTTTCCTTCTCCAATTCAAATGTAATAATCATACTGTTTGTCACCTCTCCATCTCTGAAGATTTGTGGTCACAATGTTCAAGCTATCCAATTGAGCCGTCTATGTAGGATCAACGTAACATCCTTGCTTTTGTCTTCAATCACTTTATGTCCTGCTTTGCTAATCACTTTCTCAAAATGTATTGGCATCTTCATAAGTTACAAATTCTATCTCTCTCCCACCCTCACTGCTCCAGCTCGTCCAATCACACAATCTCACTCTCCCACCCTCACTGCTCCAGCTCGTCCAATCACACAATCTCACTCTCCCACCCTCACTGCTCCAGCTCGTCCAATCACAGAATCTCTCTCTCCCATCCTCACTGCTCCAGCTCGTCCAATCACAGAATCTCACTCTCCCATCCTCACTGCTGGAGCAGTGAGGGTGGGAGAGAGAGATTCTGTGATTGGAGGAGCTGGAGCAGTGAGGGTGGGAGAGTGAGATTGTGTGATTGGACGAGCTGGAGCAGTGAGGGTGGGAGAGAGATAGAATTTGTAACTTATGAAGATGCCAATACATTTTGAGAAAGTGATTAGCAAAGCAGGACATAAAGTGATTGAAGACAAAAGAAGGATGTTATGTTGATCCTACATAAGGTTCTGCCTAGGCTCCAACAAGACTACAATGTCTAGCCTGGTCACTACAGTTGAAGAAAAATAGGGGCAATGGATGAATACCAGTAATACTCACACTGAGTGAGTAACTAAAGAAGAGTGCATGAATGTTTGACATGTATGCATTGTACCAAGTGGTTTGCGCTCTGTAAAACCTATTCAATGTTTTCTAAACTTGTTTTGGAAGAAAGCACTGTATTCTGGGATAATTCAAAATCAAATGGACACATGTTTTGTTGAAAGTAAGACAGTGAAAATACAGACAGTGTGAGGGCTTGTGTTTATTTCCCTCATGGTCCGAGGCCGCATATTCTTATAGGTCATCAATGCTAAATAACTGACAATTATGTACAAGTTCACATCATGGAAACAGTCCAAAGAATAACTTTCATTTTATCACACTTTAAGGAGGAATCCTTCATGTAATAAGTCCAAGAAGGAACTCAAGAAAATGTGTTGATTCAGAATCATTGGGATATGGAACTTATTGCCAGGTGTTTACATCAACTACAGCACACATAGTTCATTGGAGTAACTATGCATACCCTGTATGTAGGGGAAAGAAACAAAAGGAGACAGTGACTGTACTATGAATTGCAGTGATAGGTAGTGGAGTGGAACTTAAAGGCTGATATAAATGGTCCATTTCTACATTGTACACTCTATTCCATAAAATTGTAGTTCCACCTCTTTTTCTTCCTCTGCAAGGTGTCAAAGGCTCATTTCTGCATCGCCCCAAGGTAACTCTGCCACAGCCAAGTGAGGTGTATGATAGGCAGGTTTGTTTGTCACCTCCTCCAACCTTCCCTCTGTCTGGACTCAAGAAAGGGGACACATTGAAATAGTTACTTCAAGGTTGAAACATCTTCAAAAACAAAGTTGGTGTGGTTGTGATGGGAGGGTTAAAAGGCCACAGTATTTTCCTTTTACCTTGTTATGGGAAATTTCTGGAATGTAGTAATTAGAGGTTGCTATGGGAGTCAGAGGCACAGATAATAAAAAATCATAGGTTAGAATTCTCGCGCCCAGCTGGGAGGTTGTTGGAGCTCCTTTAGTGGTGATTACAATAGGAAAAAATTACTTCAACTATTTGTTCACTTATTTCAGTTTTGATAGAAATTCACCTTGATGTGTCATGGTTGGAACAATTACTAAAGTTTTGTTTTTGAGTCTGAACTTTCTGTAAATTGTAAAAGAGATAGATCTAGTCAATCGTTATGATACAAATCAACATTAATCCACTATGTAAATTGCTGATGTGTGAAAATAGTGTTTGCATCAGGTGCCAAGTTGGTTTAGCTTGACAGGGGTAGCAGCTGATGATGGTACCATTGATATCAACGTGTCACTTACTCAGCAGTCGGGTAAAAAATAACAAGAGAAGCAGAGGATCAATGTCTAACTGCTACCCTGTGACTTGGCTGTGATTATTCAATTCTCTGCCTGATATTAGGTGTGCATAAGGGCAGGATTAGCTCAAAGGCCCTTTTGGTCAACTAACCCACTTGCACTACACTGGTTGTGTCCCTGTATGGATAATGCCCATTTGGGAGATGTATCAGAGGAAGGCAGCCAGCAACCATCAACGACAGCAGGGTAAAGAGGCTGCTCAGCTCAACGTGTCCATTTTAATGTTTATATTCCATATGAGCTGTAATTCCAATCATATGGTGCCTACTCAAACACAGAATGCTAGAGCAACTAGTGACAAACTCAGAGCATGGATCAGTACTTGGAACTACGATGTTGTGGCCATTATGGAGACTTGGATATCACAGAGGCAGGAATGGTTGTTGGATGTTCCAGGGTTTAGATGTTTCAAAAAGAATGGGGAGTGGGGTGGAGGCAGGAAAAGAGCTGGTGGAGTGGTATTGCTAATAAGGGATAGTATCACAGCTGCAGAAAGGGAGATTGTCAAAGAGGGTTTGTCTACAGAGTCAGTATGGGTGGAAGTCAGAAACAGGAAAGGAGCAGTCATTTTATTAGGAGTTTTCTACAGACCCCCCAGTAGCAACAGATTGGGAGGCAGATTTTGGAAATGTGTAGAAGTAATAGGGTTGTTGTCATGGGTGACTTTAACTTCCCCAATATTGATTGGAACCTACTTATTTCAAATAGTTTGGATGGAGCAGTTTTTGTCAGGTGTGTCTAGAAAGGGCTCCAGACGCAATATGTAGAGGGGAGGCCATATTGGATGTGGTCCTACGCAATGAACCATGCCAGGTGTCAGAATTCTCATTGGGAGAGCATTTCAGTGATAGTGATCACAACTCCAGGACCTTTACTATACTCATGGAGAGGGATAGGAGCACATGGTATGGGGAAGTATTTAATTGGGGGAGGAGAAATTACAATGCTGTTCGGCAGGGGTGCCTAAATTGGGAACAGATGTTCTTAGGGAAATGCACAACAGAAATGTGGAGGTTGCTTCGGAAGCACCTGCCGATAGTGCTGGACAGGTTTGTCCCACTGAGGCACGGAAGAGATAGTAGGGTGAAGAAACCTTGGGTGACAAGGGATGTGGAACATTTTGTCAAGAGGAAGAAGGAAACTGACTAAAGGTTGAGGAGGCAAGGTTCAGACAGGTCTTTAGAGAGTTACAAGGTAGCCAGGAAGGAACTGAAGAATGGACTCAGGAGACCTAGAAGGGGGCATGAGAGGTAGGATTAAGGAAAATCCTAAGGCGTTCTACACTTACATGAGGAACAAGAGAATGGTCAAAGTGAGGGTAGGGCCGATCAGGGATAGTGGAGGAAACTTGCGGCAGGCGTCGGAGGAGGTGGGGGAGGTCCTTAATGAATACTTTGCTTCAGTATTCACTACTGAGAGGGACCTTGACATTTCTGAGAACAGCATGAAACAGACTGACGTGCTCGAACAGCTTGAAGGTGGGGAGAAAGATATGCTGAAAATTTTGAAAAACCGAAGGACAGATAAATCCCCTGGGTCAGACAGGATATACCCAAGGTTACTACAAGAAGCAAGGGAAGAGATTACTGCGCTTATGGTGGTGATCTTTGCATCCTCACTGTCCGCTAGAGTAGCGCCAGATCATTGGAGATTGTCAAATGTTATTCCTTTGTTCAAGAAAGGGAATAGGGATAATCCTGGGAATTTCAGACCAGTCAGTCTTATGTCAGTGGTGGGCAATGTATTGGAGAGGATTCTGACAGACAGGATTTATGATTACTTGGAAAACCATAGTTTGGTTAGAGATAGTCAGCATGGCTATGTGAGGGGCAGGTCACGCCTCGCAAACCTTATTGAATTCTTTGAGAATGTGACAAAACACATTGATTAAGGTAGAGCAGTAGATGTGGCATACATGGATTTTAGCAAGGCTTTTGATAAGGTTCCCCATGGTAGGATCATTCATAAAGTAAGGAAGCATGGAATACAGGGAAACCTGTCTGTCTGGATTCATAATTGGCTGGCCCATAGAGGACAGAGGGTGGTAGTAGAAGGAAGATATTCAGCTTGGAGCTCAGTAGCCAGTGGTGTTCTGCAGGGATCACTTCTGGGACCTCTGCTCTCTGTGATTTTTATAAATGACTTGGATGAGGAAGTGAAAGGGTAGGTTAGTAAGTTTGCCAATGACATAAAGGTTGGTGGAGTTGTGGATAGTGTGGAGGGCTGTTGTAGGTCGCAACAAGACATTGACAAGATGCAGAACTGGGCTGATAAGTGGCAGATGGAGTACATCCTGGAAAAGTGTGAAGTCATTCACTTTGAAAGGTTGAAGTTGAATGCAGATTACAGGGTTAAAGGCAGGATTCTTGGCAGTGTGGGGGAACAGATGGACCATGGGGTTCCATGTCCATAGATCCCTCAAAGTTTCCAACAAGGTTGATAGGGTTGTTAAGAAGGCTTATGGTATGTTGGCTTTCATTAGCAGGAGGATTGAGTTTAAGAGCCATGAGGTTATGCTGCACTTTGAATATTGTGTTCAGTTCTGATTGCCTCAATGTAGGAAAGATGTGGAAGCTTTAGAGAGGGTGCAGAGGAGATTTACCAGGATGCTGCCTGGACTGGAGGACATGTCTTATGAAGAAAGGATAAGGGAGCTAGGGCTTTTCTCATTGGAGCAAAGCAGGGTGAGAGGTGACTTGATAGAGGTGTACAAGATGATGAGAGGCATAGACAGAGTGGATAGTCAGAGACTTTTTTCCATGGTGGAAATGTCTCTCATGAGGGGGCACTATTTTAAGGTAATTGGAGGTAATTAGTCTGATCTTAGAGTAGGATAAAAGGCTGGCACAACATCAAGGGCTGAAGGGCTTGTACTGTTCTATGTTCTCACAATTTATCAAATTTTATTTTTCCTGTTTAGCTAATCCTTTCCATTTTCCTTCCCATTCACAGTTCAAAGTTATTTGGCAAGTTTTT
Organism: Chiloscyllium plagiosum; assembly: GCF_004010195.1. Taxonomy (NCBI): domain Eukaryota; kingdom Metazoa; phylum Chordata; class Chondrichthyes; order Orectolobiformes; family Hemiscylliidae; genus Chiloscyllium; species Chiloscyllium plagiosum. Next base: position 129,718,855 of record NC_057712.1, read on the forward strand.
TTTATTCTTTCAGGGATGTAGGCATCGCCTGTTGGCCTAGCACTTATTGCCTCACCCTATTAGCCCAGAGGACTGAAAAGTATCAACAACATTGCTGGGATTCTGGAGTCTCATTTAGACCAGGTAAGGACAGAAAGGGTATTAGTCAACTAGATGGCATGTTAATAATTTACAGTGCTGTGGTTGCCATTAACTTAGCTGCTCCATATTTTTTATGAAATTCTGTGACTTCCAACATAGAGATTAAGCAGACTGTTGATAAGTAACACCCTAGTCAAACTCCTCTTACAATTACACCTGGTTCTGACTCCCTATTCAGCACTCTCACAGTTGCCCCATGAGTCACCCATCTCTTCAGTCTGCTCCAATATTTTACAGCACTGTCAATAGCCTAATCCAGTCAACCTGATTGAGTGCTTTTACAAAATCAATGAAACAAACATAATTTGTGACTAAACTCTGCTCATTAACCTTACAATGCCAGTGACTTTTCTTGCCTCTTTTCTTCTCTAGAATCTAAACTGGTCATCTCCGATGAAATTTTGCACCCACCCATACATTCTTTACATAACCATTGATGTACAAAAGTCAGAGCATTGGCATGCCTTTGATTTTTTTTCTTAGGGATATCATGATCATCTATATAACCTCCTGATGAGTATATGTTTTTCCACAGCTTAGTAAACAACAATCTTTCAATAAATCCAATAGGGAACTAAAATGCATTTAGATGTGATGGCAAGGCTATTGGCCAGGTGCTACAAAATGGAATTAGAAAGATTAGATGGTTGTTTTTGACTGGTGTAGACTCAATGGGCTGAAGGACCTTTTTCTGTTTGTAGACCTCTATGACTCTATTCAGAGAAACCAGAGAGTGGTTAGAATCTGCAACTCACCATAACAAAACAGTAGAGGTGAATTACATTGATTATATCTACCTAAATGGAAGCTGGGGAGGTTCTTGTGGCACAATGGTGGTGTCCCTATCTCTGAGCCAGGAAACCCTGGTACAAGTCCCACTTGCTCCAGATGTGTGTCATAACACATCTGAATAGATTTACTAAACATATCTAAAGGGAAACTAGGAGGGTTCTTGTGATGTTGTGGTCGTGTCCTTGTGTCTGGATCAGGAGGCCCAGAAATGGGTAATACTAACTCTGAACAGGTTAATTAGAGAATATCTAAAGGGAAGTGAGGATAGTAAATGGTGAAATTTAACATTAAGGTTTTAGTGATACAATGTAGTGTCCTATCTCTGAGCCAGGAGATCTGGTTCAAATCCTACTTGTTCCAGAGGTGTGTCTTAACATCCCTGAACAGGTTGATTAAAAATTTTAAGAAAAGGGAATCTGGGTAACTATATGAGGGGAAGAAGAGTAGAATGGTTATAGCATTAAGCAGAGTGGCTGCGTGTTTGTCTGGAGTGGACCACTGGCATGGGAGATAGGGACCAACTCTTATGAAGTAATATAAGAGCCACTTTGACCATGGGACAGGAGGGCAAATGGTGTCTTTGTGAACCAGGGCAGTGCTGGTGCAAGTGGACAGAGAGTCCTTAACAAGAATTCTGTGACTGAAAAATTAAAAATTGTCCAGTTCAAGTTTTGCTGGTCACTAAGGACATCAACTTCACCTTGTGGTCGACTTCAGGAGTGTAGTGTGACTGTGCAACTCATGAAGTGGAGACCATAAGGAGTCTTCTAGAACATTAACTCAGATGGATGGCCATACTGACGGAGAGATCATGTGTCATTCAATTAAATGGTGGAACAGGCTAAGGGACAGAATCCTGTTTCCACATCCCCAAAAAAAACTGTCGGTTCCATTGAGGCACAGAATGAGAACACTATCCCTATTCCTTACTGGACCAACTTGGACACGGTGCAGTTAATTATGTTGGTATTATATTGGGACCTATATATTGAGTTCTGGTGGCCCAGCGCAGGATTATGTGCAATCTGAAGCTAACTAAAGACAGGTCTATATTTCGGCTGGGACGCTTGGTCAGCTCAGCCATTCAAACTCTGCATAGTTACAGCTGTGATATTTTAAAGTGCTCTCTTTTTATTTCAGATTTTGACCATGTGGATTTTCTTTTACCTTACTTAAATGCAAAATGCTGAAACAGGCTGTTGATTTGTTATCATTAACAGTGCATTGATTTATTCAATCCATCAGCGATTATTGTGAAAACAGCAACCGACATTCATCGTGCAATATCTGTGTGCTGATGGACAAACAAAACAAATACAAAACTTTCCAATAACAATCATCAACCCAGGTTGATGATTAATCTCCCATGTCATATCCCAGTTGTGGAAAATTCCTGCCCAAGCAATGTGGATCACTTCCATCGCTTTTACTGTGACTGACTCGTTGAACACATGACTGAAAAGAGACTGTCACAAAATATATACTGCCCATTTACACCAGAACTCCCAAAGCAAAATTCACAAAAAATACAATTCTAAAATCTTCAAATAATATTCTATTCTTCACTGTTTCGTTTTACAAAATGCCTACAGATAACCCAATCATGGGTATCATTTTAAATTTCTCTTGACTTTGATTTAATCTGATATCAGTATAATCTACCAACTTGTCTATGTTGTCATGAATTTACTTGCAGTCACATTTGTCATAACACCCGATCTAGTTTAACACAGTCAGTTAAGGATTAAAATCTGCTATTCCTATCTGATTTGGTTGAGAAATAAACTTTAAATTAACAGCGAGTTGGCTGATTGTTAATTATCCTCTGGAACAACCAAGCAAAACATTCAGCCTACTATCACCTTCACAAGGACAATTTGCAAATTACACCCACATCCCACAAATAATCAACTAAAACTTCAGAATTAAGCCTAGTTGCATGACATGAACACAGAAAATGATGAAAAAACTCAGCAGGTCTGGTATTATCTATAGAAAGAAAGCAGAGTTAATGTTTCAGGTCCAGTGAACCTTCTTCATGTTCTGACTTCCAGCATACACACTCCTTTAGATTTTTTTATATCTGGATGCTATTTGTACACTTGGATATTATATCTCCAATGAAAAATAAGATCATTTTTAGAACAGAGTGTACCCAATGTTTCAGGGGATATCACTGCTTCAATTTCTTGGGTCTGAAAAATATCCATTAATCAAATTTTAATAAACGTCCTAACCAGGCTGTGGAATTCCCTTTATTATCGCACATGTTACTTTAACAGACTGAGGTAAAGCAAAGAACTTTGAGTTTATGCAATGTCTTTCACAAGAACATCCCAATACCTTAACAGTTGCCAATTTGTAATGTCGGCATTGCAGGTGCCAATTAGTGTATAGCAAGATATCAGAAACAATAATGAAAAATCAATTAGTTATTATAATGTTAGTGGGTAAATATAGACCAGTTTGCCAAAGAGAACTCCTCTGCTCTTTTTTGCAATAGTGACATGCAATCTTTTACATCCACCCAAGACTCTCAACGTTTCATCCAAAAGATAGCAATCCGTGAACATGACCCTGAAGTATTGGCCTTAGTAGCTTTTGACAATCTTTATGTGAAACATTCCTTTGTCAATGCATTTTACACTTTACTTGAATATCTTAATTCTTTGATCAATCCTGCCGTTTGCCACCATTTCAGTCGTCTTCAGTGTCAGTAAAGTGACTAAGGTACTATTGACCAGCTCACTGACATTCACTTCTGACCTCATTCACCATGCATGACAAAAGAACAAAATCATAGTGGGGAGGTGAGAATGAGTGTCCCTAATATCAAAGTTGCATTTGATTGAGGGCATCAAGGAGCCTTAGCAAAACTAGAATCAAAGGGAATCGGAGGAAAACTCTCCAGTGGTTGGGGTCATACCTAGCACAAAGGCAGATGGTTGTGATTGGAGGTCAATCATCTCAGCTCCAGGATATCTCTGCAGGAGTTCCTCAGGATAGTGTCCTAGGCCCAACCATCTTCAGCTGCTTCATCAATGACCTTCCCTCTACCATAAAGGTCAGAAGTGGGTTTGTTCAGTGATGATTGTGCAATGTTCAAGACCATTCACAACTCTTCAGATACCGAAGCAATCCATGTTCAAATGCAGAAAGACTTGGACAATATCCTGGCTTGGGATAAGAAGTGTCAAGTACGTTTCATGCCACAGAATTGGCAGATATTAATCATCTCCAGTTGGCTTGATAGCTGGTTTGTGATGCAGAATGATGCCAACAGTGTTGGTTCAATTCCCACACGGACTGAGGTTACCATGAACTCCTTCTCAACCTTTTCCCTTTACTGAAGTGTAATGACCCTCAGGTTAAACCACCAATTGTCCCTCTCTCTCTCTCTCTCTCTCACGAGAAAGCTGCACTATAGTCTGGTAGGACTAAAGTGACTGAATCTTTATTGTAACTGGTCAAAATCTTCGAACTCCATCCTGATAACACTGTGTGTATGCCTACACCACAAGGACTGCAATGATTCAAGATGATTCATCACTACCATGTTAAGAATATTGAGAATAGGCTTAAATCCCATGAAAAATTACAAGAAAATCTATTAGATAGAGTGAATAAAAGGTAAGTGGTTTACATCTATTGCTATATCGAACAGACACTGTGGTGATTATCCTCTTCCTCTGCAGCATCACTTTCAGATCCAAAAACTGGTTGTAGGCAGAACTTCTGCTATTCTCTCTCTCTGACTTCCCTTTCATCCCAGAATGTATGCTCTCAGGACCCCATGCATTTCCCAATTGGAGATCCATCAGCACCTTTCTATTTATCCCATCTAAATGTTGTGTCTCATCCATCTCTAACCTTTCATTCCTGTGAGGACCAAACTGAAGATATGAAGAAAAGCTTGGCAGAAAGCCATCAGAAATAAAAAATAAATCTGCACTTAACATACTTAAAGGAGTATTGTGCATTTCAGAAATCAACTTTGAAGTTCGTTGAATAGCTAAGATTTGTGACCACTATGAAACACAGTCCAGAGGTTCCAGATTGGACTCTTGGGCCAAGATTTTCATGAAGTCAGTGCCGAAAAGAAACAGATCCTAGTTTTGCCTAGAAATAGCCTTAAGAGAGATTTTAAGTTAATGGAAGAGATGCTACTGCTGGTGAGGTGCAGATAACGTCAGCAGTACGTCAAGTTTTTAGCTTATTTCACACCTGAAGAAGTGTGTACAGTTTTCCTAAGGGAGAATATACTTAACATAGAGGGATTCCAATGGACATTCACCAGTCTAATTCCTGGGATGGCAAGTCTGAGGAGACTGGGCCTGTATCTCTAGACTGCAGAAGAAACAGGTAATCTAATTGAGACTTACAAAATACTCAATGGGCGAGGCAGAGTGGAGGCAGAAATGATTTTTCACCTCAGTGGAAGTCTCGGACCAGGTGACACAATTTCAGTATAAGAACAAGCAATTTAGAATGGAGATGAAGAGGAATGTTTTTCATGGGTTGGAATTCTCTATCCCAAAGAGTTGTGGAAGCTCAGTCACTAACTGTGTTCAACAAAGAGATCAATAGATATCTAGATATTAAAGGAGAGGGGGAATACTGTGGGAAATAATCTTGAATTAGATGGCTAGCTATAATCTAGAATGGTGGAGTAGGCTTTGACAAGCTTAATGGCCTACTCCTGTTCCTAAGTTTCTGAAATCCCATATTTTAAAAACACTGAAAATGAAACAACCTACCTGTGTCAGTATGTTAAAAAAAAATGCTCCATCCATTATATCAGCTGCTTGTTGACATTACCTCAAAGGACATTATTTTATCATTATTAATGCTAGCTGCTTTCCAAAGTCTTCAGCAGAGGACCCTAGCTTCACAGTTTAATTGACAGTTCAAAGCTGTTATTAAAGGAGTGCACCTTTGATGTATCACTGCTTATTTTTCCAAGGGATTAAATACTTGCAAAGCTTTTAAAATTTTGAATGGGTTTCATGAATGGAATTTTTTTAATATAGGGAACGCTGTTAATAGATAGTTAGATCTCTATTTTAGCACAACAGAACTCCTGCCAGAGACGCTTGCTGAATGGAAGAAAAAGGGTGCTGGTTGTATTGGCAGGAATTGGCATTAAATTGGCAAGGAACCTTATGAGAGGACATTAGTTTGGTTGAGGGCTTGAGTTGGCATTGTGAACATGAAGATCTTTCAGATGGAGGGCCATAATCTTCAAGGATAGACAGGGGAGTGGGTTATGAGACAAATGTTTGAGGGTTAGAGGACCTAAAGTTTAAGGAAACACTGGGATCAAGTCCTAGTGAACAGCTTGCCTTAGCAGTCATGGCTCCCTTTGGGTTGTGCATGCATGCATGGTAGAATAGCAGCTGGCCTCACTCTATCCTGGTTTTGACCCAGTCCCCTAACCCCACCCCAGTGTAAAGACATGATCTGATGGGTCCCTTTCTCCTGAGGCTGGTCTGTAGAACCAGGTCACACATCGTGAACTGGGGACATGAACCCAGCTCTTTGTCTGTGCTCACTCTGTTGAGCTCAGGGGGGATACAATAATCATGTGGGTGACGTGAAGTTATTTCTAGGAAAACCCCAAATTAGCGACCAATGATACCTGCTGGGGTGTGCACATGCACACATTGGAAAGAAAGGCAAGCTAGGAAGAAACAGCAATTTATTCACAGGATCAAATAGCCTGATAATGCTCTGAAACATGTTTGCAGGAACAACCACCCAGTTACAAGGTGCAGACACTGCCTGTACATAGGTAGGCACCGGCCTGGGGACAGGAGGTAGATATAACTCACTATAAAAAACCCAGACAAATCACTGTTACAGAACAAAATGTCAGCATTTAGATACCACTTAATTTTAATTATTATTACCATCTAATAACAATGATTTTCTGGGGGGGAAAAACATCTTGAAGGAAACAGTGAGAACAAAGAAAATAGTTGATCTGGCCATTAGCCCGATTTTTATTTACTATTATGCTGACAACATTTGTTTTATAAATGTTGTAGTATAAATTCATGTAACTGCAGCACTAAATACTGCAACAGACCATACAGAGGAGCTACTGCATTCACGAACCTGACATCATCATAATCTGAGATTACTGCAGAAGCGCTCCACGACGCTGTATTGCTGCACAAAGAGTTCTTTCTTTATTCATTCTTGGGATTTGGTTAGTAGTAGTTACGCCGCTGCAAATAAAATAAGGAATAGGTGCAGGAATAGGCCAGTTAACTCTTCAATCCCACTCCATCATTCATTGAGATCATGCCAGATCATCTACTGCAAAGCACATTTTTCTTGCACCTTCTCCATTTCCTTCAATGTTATTATGTGTAGAAATCTATCGGTCTCAGTCTTAAACAGACTCAGCAACAGTTAAAAAAATTCCAATGATTCACAAACCCTGAAAGAAGCTCCTCTTTATCTCAGTTCAAAATTGTCTACCCCTTATTCTGACACCATACTTTTAGGCCCATCTCCGGCCAGGAAAGTTATCTTTCCTGCATCTAACCTGTCAATCCCATTAGAATTTTGTATGCTTAAATTAAATCACCTCTCATTCTTCGAAATTCTAGAGAATATAGCCCTGTCTATTTAATCTTTCCTTGGAGCACTGTCATCAACAGTGCAATCAAGCAGCACCAGCTCAGCAATAACCTGCTCAGTGATGCCCAGTTTGAGTTCCACTAGGACCACTTAGCTCCTGACCACATCCGAGCCTTGGATCTTCCGTGGACAAAACAGTTGAATTCCAGAGAGGCAGGGAGAGTGACACAGAACATAGAACATAACAGCTCAGTATAGGCCCTTTGGCCCCTAATGTTGCACCAACCTGTGAAACCAATCTGAAGCCCATCTAACCTGCACTATTCCATTATCATCCATACATTTATCTAATGACCATTTAAATGCCCTCAAGTTGGAGAGTTCTATTACTGTTGCAGGCAAGGCATTCCATGCCCCTACTACTCTCTGAGTAAGGAACCTACCTCTGACATCCATCCTATATCTATCACCCCTCAATTTAAAGCTATGTTCCTTCGTGCTAGCCCTCACGATCCAAGGAAAAAGGCTCTCACTATCCACCCTATCTAATTCTCTGATCATCCTGTATGTCTCTATTAAGCTACCTCCTAACCTCCTTCTCCCTAAAGAAAACAGCCTCAAATCCATCAGCCTTTCCTCATAAGACCTTCCCTCCATACCAGGCAGCATCCTGGTAAATCTCCTCCGCACCCTTTCCAAAGCTTCCACACCTTTCTTATAATGCGGCGACCAGAACTGTACACAATACTCCAAGTGTGGCTGCACCAGAGTTTTGTACAGCTGCAACATGACCTTATGACTCCAAAACTCAATTCCTCCGCCAATAAAAGCTAACACACTGTATGCCTTCTTAACAACCCTATTAACCTGGGTGGCAACATTCAGGGATCTATGCACATGGATATCAAGATCTCTCTGCTCACCCATTCTACCAAGAATCTTACCATTAGCCCAGCATTCAAAGTAAATCACTTTTCCACATTAAACTCCATTTACCATCTCTCAGCCCAGGTCTGCAGCTTATCTAAGTCCCTCTGTAACTTACAATATTCTTCCACACTACCACAACTCCACTGCTTGAGTGTCATCTGCAAATTTACTAACTCATCCTTCTATGCCCTCATCCAGACCATTTCTAAAAATGACAATAGCAGTGGCCCCCAAACAGATCCTGGTGGTATACCACTAGTAACAGAACTCCAGGATAAACATTTCCCTTCAACCACCACCCTCTGTCTCTTTACAGCTAGCTAATTTCTGATCCAAACCGCGAAATTACCCACAACCCCATGCCTCTGTACTTTTGCAATAGCCTACTATAGGGAACCTTATCAAACGCTTTACTGAAATCTGTATACACATCAACCGCTTTACCCTCATCCACCTGTTTGAGAGGCAAGACCTACACTTCACAAAATAGTGTTGACTATCTCTAATCAAATTATTCCTTTCTAGATGATTATAAATCCTATCTCTTATAACCCTTTCCAACACTTTACATACAACCAAAGTAATGCTCACTGGTCTATAATTTCCAAGGTTGTCCCTACTCCCCTTCTTGAACAAGGGGACAACATTGGCTATCTTCCATCTTCTGGCACTATTCCTGTAGACAATGATGACATAAAGATCAAAGCCAAAGGCTCTGCAATCTCCTCCCTGGCTTCCCAGAGAATCCGAGGATAAATCCCATCAGGCCCAGGGGACTTATCGATTTTCACACTTTCCAGAATTGCTAACACCTCCTCCTTATGAACCTCATTCCCATCTAGTCTAATAGCCTGTATCTCAGTATTCTCCTTGACACCATCGTCATTTTCCAGTGTGAATACTGACAAAAATATTCATTTTGCACCTCTCCTATCTCTTCAGCCTCCATGCACAACTTTCCACTACTGTCCTTGACTGGCCTTAATCTCTTTCTATTCACTCTTTTATCCCTGACACACCTATAGAAAGCTTTAGGGTTTTCCTTGATCCTACCTGCCAAAGACTTCTCATGTCCCCTCCTGGCTCTTATTAGCTCTCTGTTTAGGTCCTTCCCGGCGAACTTGTAGCTCTCATGTGCCCTAGCTGAGCCCTTGACTAGGTTGCATTTGATTGAGTTTGACAAAACTGGAATAAATGGGAATCAAAAAGAAAACTCTCCCTTGGCTGAAGTCATTACTAGCATAACGAAGATGATTACGGTTGCTGGAGGTCAGTCATCTCAGCTCCAGGACATCTCTGTAGGAGTTCCTCAGAGTAGTCCTCGGCGCAAATATCTTCAGCTGCTCCTTTGATAAGGTACTACACATGAGGCTACTTAATAAGACAAGAGCCTATGGTGATGCAAGTAGAAATATTAGCACGGACACAGAATTGGCAAATTCACAGAAAAAACAGAGCTGGGATAAGGGAGTGCACATTTTCATGATGGCAACCTCTAACTAATGGTATACTACAGGGATCAGTATTAGGGCCACAATTATTTACAATACATCCTCAGGGAGAGGCGATGGCCTAGTGGTATTATTGCGGGACTATTAATCCAGAGACCCAGGTCAGGTTCTGTGGAACTGGCTTCTAATCCCACCATGGCAGATGGTGGAATTTGAATTCAACAAAAAAAAGCTGGAATTAAGCGTCGAATGATGACCATGAATCTATTGTTCATTGTTGGAAAAACCCATCTGGTTCACTAATGTCCTTCAGGGAAAGAAACTACCATCCTTATATGGTCTGGCCTACATGTGACTCCAGGCCCACAGCAATGTGGTTGACTCTGGGCAATTAGGGATGGGCAATAAATGCTGGCCTAGCCAGCAACGTCCTCATCTCATGCATGAATTAAAAAATGAATTACTTAGACGAGGAAAGTGAATATACTCTAGCCAAGGTTGTGGATAACACAAAAATAAGTGGGAAAGCAATTGGTGAAGATGACACAAAGAGTCTGAAAGGAGCAACATTACTTGCCTTTCTGTATGTACTGGATACCAGAAATTCCTACACCAATATACCCAATAATGTGTCCATAATGTCCTGCAAATCCAATGGCAGGAAAGGGACTCCAATATCGGTGGCCTCTCCCAGGCCAATATCCCCAGCACTGAGGCACTGGTTACTCCAATCAGATACACTGGGCAGGCTACACACCTGCCACTAAATTTTCATACATGCTCTAGCCTAAGATTGCAGACCTCACTTTCTCCTCCTAGCCTAAGATTGTCCAAACTGGTGGAGAAGCATCATGATGGTGCCAACAGGAGGAGAGTGGTAAAGCTGCACATTGCACTTACTTGTAGCAGGTTGGAACCAGCATTTTTTAATTACCTCAGGACAATAACTCTGAATGGAAATCATCCTTGTTTTGCCTAAGAAGTGTCAACATGGGTACAGACCAGTTCGCTATATGTTCAATGTAAACTCTGATTAAGATGCTGCTTTATGGTTGTCAACATCTCCATCACTCACTAAATGACTGGTTCTTCATTCTCGGCCAGCAGGCTGACATTTTAAAGTTCCCACAGGACCACTATCATCATCCCTTGCCTCAAAAGACCCCATGTTCTTGTTAGATACCATGGATTTCAATTCTCTAAAGTCCTTCAGCCTCTTGCCATTTCCCAAATCCCTGCATATTTTTTCCTGTTCCTCTTTGTTTGGATCACATCATCCTCCCTCCAGCCTGACTTGGACATTCCAGGAATCAGCGTCATGAATAAAGATTTTGCAGCATTTCCCCATATACAATAGTAAGCACACTTCAATAAAATTAATTAGATATAGAGTCATAGAGCTGTACAGCAAAGAAACAGATCCTTCGGTCCAACCTGTCCATGCTGACTGGATATCCTAAATTAATCTCGTCCCATTTGCCAGCATTTGGCCCATATCCCCCTAAACCCTTCCTATTTATATACCCACCCAGATGCCTTTTAAATGTTGTAATTGTACCACCCTCTATCACATCCTCTGGCAGCTTAATCCATACACGCACCACCCTCTGCATAAAAATGTTGCCCCTCAGGTCACTTTTAAATCTTTTCCCTCTCACCTTAAACCTATGCACTCTAGTTTTGGACTCCCCTACTCTAGGAAAAAGACTTTGTCTACTTACCCCAACCATGCCCCTCATGATTTTACAAACCTTTAGAAGGTCACCTCTCAGCCTTGGATGTTCCAGGGAAAAAAGTCCAAGCCTATTAGCCTCTCCCTACTAAACTCTCCAACCCCAGCAACATATTTTGTAACTCTTTTCTGCACCCTTTCAAGTTTAACAACATCTTTCCAACAACAGGGAGACCAGAACTGAACACGTTATTCCAAAAGTGAACTAACCAATGTCCTGTACAGCTGTAACATGACATCCCAACTCCTCTACTCAATGCACTGACCAATGAAGGCAAGTGTACCAAAACGCTTTCTTCACCACCCTATCTACCTGGAACTCCACTTTCAAGAAACTCTGCACCTGCACCCTAAGGTCTCTTTGTATGGGAACATTCCCCAGAGCCCTACTTTGAGTGTTTTAAGATTGTGAAGCTCACTATAGAAACCTAATGTCCTTTTCCATCTTTTCTTTTGCTCACCTGAGAGATGTAGGCATTGCTGGCTGGGCCAGCATTTATTGCCCAACCCGAGTAGTCCTTAAGAAGGCGGTTCTGGATCAGTGGTGCTGGAAGAGCACAGCAATTCAGGCAGCATCCGACAAGCAGCAAAATCGACATTTCGGGCAAAAGCCCTGCTAGTCGGATGCTGCCTGAATTGCTGTGCTCTTCCAGCACCACTGATCCAGAATCTGGTTTCCAGCATCTGCAGTCATTGTTTTTACCTCTTAAGAAGGTGGTGGTGAGCTGTCTTCTTGAGCCGCTGCAATCCATGTGCTACAGGTGTACCAACAATGCCACTAGGAAAGAAGCTCTTTCTTTCTAACTGCAACCATGATGCATTATTCTTCCCCTTTTCCTCTGCAGCCTCTGACACAGGCAAGCACATTATCCTTCTCATACAGTTTCCCCCAATTGTGCAGATTGATGTGATTGCTGTCATTTGGTTTCACGCTTGCTTATTCAATTGTAGCTAGGGCATCTGAAGAACCACTTATCTTTCCAGTGCTGCACTGTTGACCAAGGATTAACATTGTTAATCCATGGTCCAATTGACATGAGGAATTTAATAGAATTAAAGAGTGACAAATCACCCAGGGGTGTTAAAGGAAGTAGGGGAGCGCGTTGTAGACATCCTATCTATAATCTTTCAGAGTTCCCAAGTTACAGGAGTCTTACTCTCGATTAGAAAATTGTACTTGTCACTCCATCTCCCATTAACATTAACTTGTTGGTCAATAATCAAACAGTCATAAAGACATACAGCATGGAAACAGACCCTTCGGTCCATGCCGACCAGATATCCCAACCCAACCTAGTCCCACCTGCCAATACCCAGCCCATATCCCTCCAAACTCTTCCTATTCATATACTCATCTAAATGCCTCTTAAATGTTGCAATTGTACCAGCCTCCACCACTTCCTCTGGCAGCTCATTCCATACACGTACCACCCTCTGTGTGAAAAAGTTGCCCCGTATGTCTCTTTTATATCTTTCCCCTCTCACCCTAAACCTATGCCTTTCAAGTTTCACAACATCTTTCTGATAGGAAGGAGACCAGAACTGCATGCAATATTCCAACAGTGGCCTCACCAATGTCCTGTACAGCCGCAACATGATCTCCCAACTCCTCTACTCAATACTCTGACCAATAAACGAAAGCATACTAAACGCCTTCTTCACTACCGTATCTACCTGCGACTCCACTTTCAAGGAGCTATGAACCTGCACTCCAAGGTCTCTTTGTTCAGCAACACTCCCTAGGACCTTAACATTAAGTGTATAAGTCCTGCTAAGATTTGCAGCACCTCGCATTTCTCTGAATTAAACTCCATCTGCCACTTCTCAGCCTATTGGCCCATCTGGTCAAGATCCTGCTGTAATCTTCGCTGTCCACTACACCTCCATAGCTAGAAGTGACGATATGACAAGCTTAGTTAGGAAAGGCTGTCTTATACAGAGTAATGGATTCTCTGAAGTGAGGTACAGAATGTAATCTAATCAACAGCATCAGACAGTTTATCTGTAGAAGAATGGGTGAACCTAACTGAGAAATAGTGAATTGTAAAATAACATAACTGCTAATGACTACAAGGCTGCAATATAATTTCGAGCCTTACCTGATCTCTGCATATAGGATAATGGATAGCTTAAAATAATAAAAGCTGAAATCTAATTGAAGGTTTCAGATATCAACAACCACAAAAGTAAGGCTCAAGGAGCCTTAAATATTAGATTATAGCATTGAGGTTGCTGTTGATATTTTTCCAATCATAGACGACTAAATTTTACCTTTTTCTCATCTTTCATAAGTATTCATCTTTGTACTGACAATCCAATAGTAGTTTCCTCAGCTGTTTTCATACATCCAACCTTCTCTATATTATGACGTATTACAGAAAACCGCATTAACATCTTAGTACGCCCATTCTCCAATCTACCCAAAGACCATTTCACTCGGATATTGTATAGATACCTAGTGATGTCACTAGCTTTGATCACACACTATAATCACAGAGTGTTATTAAATTAAGTGGCACCATTTGCGAAAGCTGTAAATGTGACACAACTGGGTTACTATATAATGACACCATAACCCCAAGGTGAGATTACTGCAGCCAAGGGGACTAAAGATGATGACTCTCCAGCAGCTGATATTACACACAGGGATGTGGTATCCAAATGACTTGGCATCTTTTTTGTGCCAATGCCCAGAGGAAATGGATTTTTGAAAAAAAGTCCAAAGAAGCCTGCAGATCATTAAAAATCTAAATCAACAAGGCAGTTTATTTTATACAAGGTACCCAATTATTGTTAAAGTTATTTACTTACAGAAGATTCCTTGAACTATTGGGAAAAATAAATCATCTGCATAACTAACAGGAAATGCAACGACTCTGCTGGGTTAGAATATGAGGAACATGCCAGAATCTCCATCCACCACTAAAATGAAATTCATATTCTTCAATCCTAGGGCTGTTCACTGGGACAAATGACAGAGAAAGGCTATACTCCGAGCTCACCATATCATTGCTGATACTGGGTTTTAAAATGACCAAATAAGTATTATTTTCTAATACAAAAAGAGGGAAGAACCATTTGGCACAAAAGTAGTCCACCCACATACTTCTGTTTCCAGTAATCGCAGAAACGTCTGAAGAGACAAGTGTGAATTATCATGATCTAGGGAGTATCTCCAACCGGCTTCTACTGCAGCCATTCTACCATCAAGCCATTCCCGCTGGTTTTTGCTTTGTATAAATCCTTACTCTGACCCTTCCCTAGTGCTACAGTTTAAAGGCTAGTGTTCCACGCTCAGATGGCACTCGGTGTGGCTGTGGCTTGGGAATTAAAGTGCAGATATCCAGAGATGGACCCTCACAGTGGGGAGCGCAGATCTGAAACTGTATTCTACCCATGTTTTTGAACACTCTGTACAACTGTGCCTAATCAGGCTATTCCTTCGTAGTGCTCAGGCTGCCACTTTATAAGTGACTAGTGTTTCAGTGGGATAAATCTGAGCCAAAATTCTACCTCTATTGATCTCCTTTCCAATCAAAACGTCGTGCCTTCAACAATTTGTAATCAGCGTTAATTGCTTAATGGAACTAATGAGCCGCTTTATAATAATGAAAAATCAAGTGGAAACATCTATCGCTAAAGCCAGCAACTTTCCAGACACACCATTGGAATAAAACTCTTCCAACTCTTATTATGTGAAATGAAACCAGGAAACACTGAAAACCCTCAACAGATGAGGGAGTATCCAGGGGCAGAACAAACAATTCACTGTTTGAAAAATGGAACTATACTCAAAACATTAACATGTGTGTTTTCCCTACAAACACTATCCTTTCACTTCTCTATGGGATGTGGATATCACTGACAAGGTCAGTGTTAGATGAGAAATTTCCAAACCAAATGCATGCACCCTTCAAAATAGACAAACAATTTGCTTATTCCATTGGGGGGAAATATGACAAACTTGAATAATACAGGATGTTGGCAATGAGAAGGGATCTCATAAAAGGGGCACTTTAAGCATCTTGGATATACTCCTTCCACAAAGGGACTGTTGGCTCTTTTGGGGATGACAGTTTTCGCAAGGTCTGGTAGAAAGCATGGGACAATGCTCTCAAAAAAGAAAGGGTTTTCTCATAGTTATCTGGCATATCACTACATTTAGAGGAGGGAAAGGGGAAAAGGGGGAGATAAGAAATGAAATTGTGGCTTAGGATATGCAAAGGCAAATGTCCTCATAAGGAATGAGAAAGAGTACGTGCAATTCAATAGCTGGCAAGTGAGTAAGAGGTGAGTGAGACAAGCATTTTGCTGTGAAACTAATCCTGCTTTCACTCAGGACTGCTGTAGTTCATGAATTAATTCTAAATACACAATGATTGCTCAGTAAGCAGGCTCTTCACTCTCGTGTGCCATTGAAATAAACAGCCTGCTGTGTATTGTTTACTGCAAGTCCTGCCTTAAGTCACACCCTACCAAGAATTCATTGGCTGAGTCGTGTCCCCAGTAGAAATGTGCACATATATGTGTTTCTGTGGACAGTGTCACCACATGGCAGCATATGTTGGGGATTTGTATAAATCGTGAAAGGCTTTGGAGTTAACAGTCTTGTGAGTGAAGTGGATCCATTGTTAAAGATACAATAACTATACGCAGAGGACCAGAACAGAATCTTGTCTTCTTGTTACTCCTTTGAGCTGAGGATGATAGGATTCATCATTACGGGTGTTAGTAGGGTTCCAATGGGTGGGTGACTGCTAAAGGCCAATTTGCACCCAGAAGGCTCTGCTAGAAAAAGAACCTGATAATGTAGACGAGTGAGTTTTGAACAAGTTGCTGCCTCAGCATTTCTTCCCCTTGTGTTTTCACTCTGCCTCTGATTTGCATTTGCTCTCAATGGAGGCTACAATTGTTTGCTTGGTTGTTCCAGGTGCTGCAAACCAAAGAACTTCTTCAAGGATTCAAAGTCAATGTCAAAACTTCTAAATGAAGCATTCAGAGTGATCCTGTAGCAGTCCCTTTGACAGCCTGACCTGAACTCTCCTTTGGTAAATTGAGTGTTAGGCTATCTGGGTCCACGACCAAGTCAATACAATAATGACTGGCTCAAAATGAACATCTGGCACACTAACTTGAGTGAGTACCTCAGTGTCTGGAATTTTGTGCTACCATCTGAAGGCAGATGAAGAGGAAGCAGTTGAACTTCTTGGCATTGGCAGTGGTACACCATTCAAGTCAACAGTCCAACAACAAATTAGAATGGTAGGGTACCTTCCTCAAAATTAGGAGACAAAGAGGATGAGGAGGGAGAATCTACCCCATTCAAGGATAGTGATCATGAATGGATTTGACTGGGCCCATTTCAGTGCTGACAGAGATGCAAAAAGTGAACTGAAAGAATTTGAACAGGTTTTTAAAAGTGAGATGGACAATTGAGCTGGGAGGCAAAAGTACGCTCAAGCACTTTAGAGAAGAAAGGAAAATGCAAAATTTGATGGAAATTGGCAACAACAAAGCATAACGATAAATAGTTTGAGAAGGAGGGCAGTTCTGACAATTTTGAAGGGAAGTTAAAGCAGTGCCTACATAGAGAAACCCCGCTGACAACATCAAATAGCCTGGCTGCAAGATTCAGTACCTTCAGGACAAGAGAAAATTGGAGGGAGCAGTGTAGTAAAAATAAATATTGCTCATTAGTGTGGAAAGCATTCAGAGCCTGGGTATGTGTCTATTTGTTAAAACATGTTTCAGTTATCTGCTGGTGACAGTTCAATTTGGCGGAACTTCCCACACTGCATTAGGGCTTACAACCCATCATCTGTTTAAATGAGATTTGTCATGTGTGGCACCATGATAAAGCATGAAGTTAAATTTAAAACACTTTAGTGCAGTTTGTAATTATCCTCTGGATTGTTTATGCATTCTCAGTACACAGGATTTATTGACTGTCACTATTACCTCTCACTTTTATAGCCTGGGTCTATCACCCTTGGGACTGAGCTAGTGGTAATAAATCTTTACTCCAGCTCTATGGGGCTGTGAACCTGTATTACTTGAGAAAGCTGAAGTGATTTCATCAAATGTCAGCCTCTACAATTAATGTTGCATTCACTTAACAAGTCCTGGCAATAGTTGGTCCCTACTGCCCTAACCGTCTCTATCAGAAACCTTCTGCAGTTAATGTAATCATTTACTAACACATCAGGGCACTTCACTGTGACCACTTTGTTTTAATACAATTGTTACAAAATGATACCTTCTCAATGGCGTAGGTTAGAAGTGGCAACGTTTGCCAATGATTGCACAATATTCAGCACCATTTGCAACTCCTCAGATACTGAAGCAGTCCATGCTCAAACGCAGCAAGATCTGAATAATATCCAGGTTGAAACTTTATTGCTGGAACAGCACAGCAGGTCAGGCAGCATCCAGGGAACAGGAGATTCGACGTTTCGGGCACAGGCCCTTCTTCAGGAATTGCCTGGTATTTATTTGATTTGATTTATTATTGTCACATGTACCAAAATACAGTGAAAACTATTGTTTTGTATGCTAACCAGATAAACCATACCTTACATCACTATATTAGGCCTGTGCCCGAAACGTCGAATCTCCTGTTCCCTGGATGCTGCCTGACCTGCTGTGCTGTTCCAGCAATAAAGTTTCAACTTTGATCTCCAGCATCTGCAGACCTCACTTTCTCCTGAATAATATCCAGGCTTGAGTTGAAAAGTGGCAAGTGATATTTATGGTGTAAATATTTACTTCCTCAGGAGGCTAAGGAACTTCGGCATGTCCACAATAACTCTTACCAATTTTTATACATGCACCACAGAAAGCATTCTATCCAGATGCTTCACAGTTTGGTATGGCAACTGCTCTGCACAAGACCCACAAGAAATTACAGAGAGTTGTGAGTGCAGCCCAGTCAATGACACAAACCAGCCTTCCTTCCACTGACTTTGTCTATGCTTCCCACTGCCTCGGAGAAGCAGCCATCATAATCTCAGAGCCCTCCTACCCCAGTCACACTCTCTTCCACCAGCTTCCATTGGGCAGATGATACAAACCTTTTAATGTGTGTACCAACAGATTCAAGAACAGCTTCTTCCCTGCTGTTTTCAGACTTTTGAATGGACCTCTCCTTTATTAAAGTTGATCTTTCTCTGTATCTGTAACACCATAATCTGCATTCTGTTCTATTACCCTAATATAATGATGTAAGGTATGGTTTATCTGGTTAGCATACAAAACAATATTTTCACTGTATTTTGGTACATGTGACAATAATAAATCAAATCAAATAAATACCAGGCAATGATCATCTTCAACAAGAGACAATCTAACCGCTAATGGCACTACCATCACTGAATCCTTCCCTACCAATCCTGGAGGTACCCAGGAGTGGTTACAAGAACAGGTCAGAGGATAGGAATTCTGCAGCAAATAATTCACGTCCTGACTCCCCAAAGTTTGTCTACAAGGCACAAGTCAGGAGTGTGATGGAATACTTCCTACTTGCCTGATGGGTACAGCTCCAACATCATTCAAGAAACTTGACACTATCTCGGACAAAGCAGCCTTCCTGATTGGCACCACACCCACAATCATCTACGCCCTCCATCACCAAGGCTCAATAACATGCACCGCAGGAATTCACCAAAGCTCCTTAGGTAGCACCTTCCAAACCCATGGCCACTTCCATTAGAAAGACAAAGGCAGCAAATAAATGGGAACATGATCACGTGCAGGTTCCCCTCCAAGCCACCCACCATCCTGAATTGGAAATATATCACTGTTCCTTTAGTGCCACTGGGTCAAAATCCTGGAACTCCTTCCCAAACAGCATTGTGGGTTGACCTACAAAACATGGACTGCAGTTCTTCAGGAAGGCAGCTCACCACCACCTTCTTAGATTAGATTAGATTACTTACAGTGTGGAAACAGGCCCTTCGGCCCAACAAGTCCACACCGACCCTCCGAAGAGCAACTCACCCAGACCCATTCCCCTACATTTACCCCTTCACCTAACACTACAGGCAATTTAGCATGGCCAATCCACCTAACCTGCAGATTTTTGGGCTGTGGAAAGAAACCGGAGCACCCGGAGGAAACCCACACAGACACGGGGAGAATGTGCAAACTCCACACAGACAATCGTCTGAGGCTGGAATTGAATCCGGGTCTCTGGCGCTGTGAGGCAGCAGTGCTAACCACTGTGTCACTGTGCCACCCCAATGACAATAAGGGATGGGCAATAAATGCTGGCCCAACCACTGAAGCCCACAGCCTCTGAATGAATACAAATTAAAGAACAGTAGATAACTATTTCATGCATCGAGTCTGTGCTGCCTCTTGGAAAGGGCTACTGAATTAGCCCCACTCCTCTGCTCTTTCCACGCAGCTCTGTTACATTTTGACCCATTTAATTTTTAATTGAATTCCTTCTTAAAATTATTATTAAAGCTTCCTCAATCCTTTCAGGCAATGCATTCAAGATCATAACTACCTGTGTAAAATGATGTCACCTCATCTCACCCCAATTCTTCTGTCAATTATTTTAAATCTGTTACTGATACATACCCCCTCCTCCACCAATGAAGAATGTTTATCAGCAGCTTGAATTATAACAAAACAAAAGGACACTAACTCAAAAAAACATATCACCATTGAGCTTGGTTCTACAATTCAGGCATTGCACAAGGCCATCTAAAACCAGGACAGCCCAACATGAATTAACTGGTTTCAGCTGTGGTGCAGGAATCGGTCTCCACCTCCCACCACTCGCACGGAAAAATGATGAAGCATGGGTTAGATGTGACGAAATCCAAAGATCTCTACAATCCATGACATAGCTATAGGCCATCTGTGAACCATTTTCTCTTAACCCTTGGCAAACACATTTCTCTCCATATGTGGCCTGTCTGACTACAGAAGTTGGCCAAACAAATTTTTTCTTGCTTTGCAGCAAAACAACAGAGGAATGTTACAGGGAAGCAGGGTCCTCCCAGCTGTTGTGAGGAATCCCAGCAAATAGCTCAACATAACAACTGACCTTTTTGTTGTTTTAATCCTGTGAGCGAGTTTCTGGCTCTAGTCAATAACTGTCTACAGTATCTATGCTGAAAGATATTGATTTTTGGACAGGCGATTGCAGATAGGGGACCATTGGTAATCATGCTTTAATTTCCCACTTGGTAGACTTTATCAGACTTTTGAGTGAGTTGTCTGTCGTAGGGCAAGATTGCGCCAGATTATGGATAGCATTGTGCTGTGACCTGTAATCTCTTGAAACTGGAAACTCACTGTCCAGACTTCTTGTGCTATCATCAAAAGTTTGGTTGACATGATTGACTACTTTGATTTCCTTCAATGGCTCCCCACCCTCACCAAGTTTCTTGGGTCTGTTCTTGCTAGATCCATGCCACACATCTGTAGGCAGCCAGGCATTTCCTTGTGATGCCATCCCTGACCACCTCAGTTATCTTCAGGATGTTCCAAGAATCCATCCATAGTTCCCTCTTCTCTAGGAATTCCCATGTGTCTTTGTTTAGCTTGTCCCAGGATGGATGTATTGTTCCAGTCGACTGGTGTTCCTCTTCATCTGTGTGTATGGATATCAGTGGTACTTGGCCTGCCTTTTGGTGGCTAGTTGATGTTCATGTATCTTGGTGGCTAGTTTCCTGCCCTTTTGTCCAATGTAATGTTTGTTGAGTCCTTGCAGGGTATTTGGCATTTGGAGATAACGACCAGACGAGGCATTATGGTAGCCCACAAACCTACTACAACATTGAAACAGCTCCTGATGAATTTAAAGGATCCTGTACCAACAACCAGCAGAATGAACATTGTATTCAAAATATCCTGCAAGGACTGCAACAAACTTTACATCAGACAATGGGCAGGAGGCCAGCCACCAGGATACATAAGCACCAACTAGCCACCAAAAGACATGACCAACTATCACTAATATCCATACACATGGACGAAGAGGGACACCAGTTCGACTGGGACAATACATCCATCCTGGGACAGGCTAAACAAAGGCACGCACAGGAATTCCTACAGGCCTGGCATTCAAACCGGAATCCATTAACAAACATATTGATGTGGACCCCATTTACCAACCTCTCAGAAACTTAATCAGAAATCATATTACCCACCACAACAAACTGAGACAGATAAATAGCAAGCGGGACAGAACACCAACACTCATTGGAGGCTCACTGATGATGTTACCTAGCATAGTGACGAAACATCTGAGAACAAATCTACCAGCTCAGTGAGCAAACTTACAACCTAGCCATTGATGCCATTTCGTCCACCCACACACTCTTGAGGTAGCTGATTGCAACCTTGGCATTCTGTTCAATCCTGACTTGTGATTGAAATGTGAAGAAAGTAAATGGCATGTTGGCCTTCATAATGAAAGGATTTGAGTATGGAAGCGGGGATGTCTTGTTGCAATTAAACAGAGCCTTGGTAAGATCACACCTCGAATATTGTGTGCAGTTTTTGGTCTCTTTATCTTAGGAAAAGTGTTCTGGCTGTGGAGGGATTGCAATAAGGGCTTACCAGACAGATTCCTTGAACAGCGGAACTGATTTAAGGGGACAGACTGGATTTGTTAGGACTATATTCATTGTGGAGTTTTGCAGAATGAGGGAGAAACGTACAAAATTCTGGACAGTGTAAACACAGGAAAGATGTTCCTGATGAACATGAGTCCAGAACCAAGGTTCGCAGTTTAAGGATACAGGTTAGGCCATTTCGGGCCAGATGAGAAAATTTTTGTTCACCCAGAGAGTGACAAGATTGTGGAATTCTCTGCGACAGAACACGAACTAAACCCAAAAGTCAAAAGTTATCAAGAAGGCGTTAGATATAGTTCTTAGGGTAATGGGGATATAGTTCTTAGGGTAATGGATAATGGGAGAACTGGATGACCTGTCATGATCATATTGATTAGCTTACTCCAGTTCCTATTTTCTATGTTTCTGTGTTATGTATTATAATGTATTTTGCCCAGAACTAATTTCCGATCCACCATCCTGCCTTGCTCCACCTTTAGAACTTCCATCACTGACAACATATATTATCTCAAGATTCAGTCACTTGAATGCTATTATCCACAACCTTTCACAAACTCCAACTTGTCCAAACCTTTGCTATCTTCCTTCTATCCTGCACCAAACCCTAATCCCCCATCTCCCATACCCTCGATCCAGCTCCCAAAGCAATCAGTTCAAAATGATGGTTTTCATTGACAGTTCTTTCCCAGGAGGCATCTTTAGTATAACTGAGGAATTGGTCAGCACATCAAAAAGAAACTTCAAAATACCTGGCAAGCACGATAAAGAAAACCAGTGAAGTAGTGGAGACATTGTGGACCCAGATACACATTGGTGTCCATTTCTGAATACAGCGTGATCTCATTAGCTTCAGGAGTTGCACTTGTATCCAAGTTGAGTTAGAAGTGAGTTGCGATTCATATCGCTCTAAAAATATTTGCAGAAGACATAGTTCATGAAAACTTATAATCAGATTTTGAAGAAAAGTCCAGAGTTCAAACATTCCCATAATTTTGCTTGATTAGACCAAATAATTTAGTAAATGTGCCAACTGCTAAGGTTAATGCTTTGAATTGGAGGTTTATGAAGTGGCTCAATGCCACACAAATCTGAACTATATCTACCTGATGTAAGCAAGAAAAAAATGCTTTGAACATCATCTGCCTCATGGGATTTGGAAACTCTTATGTAGTGAGGCATGAAGACGAAGTGGTGAAAATTATTATTTAAAACAAAGGTTCTGAAAGAGTTAAATGTTGAAATAACATTAATTCCACCCAATCCCAGTCTTTGTTTGGAGGCGGTTGAGTTCTACACTCCCTTTTCCAAGGAGCAGATATATTCCATACACTTCCTAAGAGTCTTAGTAATTAGTGAGTTTTGAGAAGATTTGTAGCTCACTAAAGAGGAGGAAAACAACAACAAACTGTCATTCCTAGATGTCACAGTAGAACGAACAGCCAAAGGGGGAACTTCAAACCAACATCTACAGGAAAACACCACATGCGGACTAAATATTGAATTACGAATATTTATTACGAATCATCCCAACATCCACAAACACTGCATTAGAACATTATTTCATTGAGCCACCACACACTGCAGCACAAAGGTATTAGGCAGAGCAGAGGAAAATCACCTCTACAGTGTATTCAAAAAGAACAGGTATCCAATGAACACAGTCCGGGTACTAAACAAGCAAACAAAACACGTCCAGAAACCCTGGCCACTCTCCCCTACATCAAAGACATCTCAGAAATGACTGCCAGACTACTCAGACCCCTTGGCACCATGGTAGCCCACAAACCCACCAACACACTAAAACAGCAGCTAATGAACTTGAAAGACCCTGTACAGACAACAAGCAAAACTAATGTCATCTACAAAATATCTTGCATGTACTGTAACAAACACTACATTGAACAAACAGACAGAAAACTATCCACCAGGATACATGAACATCAACTAGCCACAAAACGACATGACCCACTCTCACTTGTATCCTTACCTACTGATGAAGAAGGACACCACTTCGACTGGGACAACACATCCATCCTGGGGCAAGCCAAACATAGACATGCACGAGAATTCCTAGAAGCATGGCATTCCAACCAGAACTCTATCAACAAACACACTGACTTGGATCCCATTTACCATCCCTTTAGAAAAAGAACAGGAAATTACATCATCATAGGAAATGATGTCACCACAGAAAATGACATCACCAACTGAAGGAAACTCAAACAGATAAATAAAAAGCGGGCTACACCACTAGTGCTTCATTCGGAGGCTCAATGAAGATGATACCTAGTATGGTGATGAAACGTCAGAAAACAAACCTTCCAGCTCAGCTAGCAAACCTACATCCAGTCCAGGTAATTATGTCAGTTGCTATCATGCATTAAACCATCTTGTTAACTAAGGCAAGTGCTTCTTCTGCAAAAAAAGTGACATGGTGTACCCTCCATCACTGATTGTTAGCACATCTCTGGAACTAAATATATCCGGATGTATGGATGGTATGGGAGAAAAGGTGAGAGAAAAAATCGAAAATTCAGAAAGTGTTTGGTTCAACTTGATGCAGAGTGAACATCTTCTCTCAGCTATCGTTTAAGGAAAAGTATATATCTTATCAAAATCACCAATTTTTGCTACTGATGTGATATGATGATGTGAAGTACTGTCTCAGTGACAAAAACCAACACACAACTCCTCTAATTACAAATATACGGACAAGTAACAAGAGTAGGCCATTCAACAAGATCATAGCTGATCTGATTTTAACCTCAACTCTACATTCCTGCATATCCCTTATAATCTACGTTCCCCTTGGTCATCAAAAATCTGTCTAACTCTGTCTTAAAAATATTTTTAAAATGCAGGGATTTCCAAAAGCTCACAACTCTCAGAGAAAACATGATTCCTCACCTCTGTTTTAATTCTTCTTTCAGAAGTAATAACTAGTTTACCAAATATGAAGTCATGAAATCCAACGCTCCTTTTGACTTAAGGCAACACGTAGGCTCCTTATTATTTTGTATAATTGTTTCATGTGATGACAGCATCACCAGCAAGGCCAATATTTGTCTGCCAATTCTTAATTGCCCAAGTGGTGTTGGTGAACTGCCTTTACGAACTGCTGTAGTTCATGTGCACCCACAATGCTGTTATGTAAGGATTTTCAGGGTATTGACCCCTAACATGAAGGATGTATTTCCAAGTCAGGACGGTGTGTGACTTGGTGGGGAACCTGTAGTTGGTGGTGTTTCCATGCATCAGTTGGCCTTGTTCCTCTAAGTGGTAGAGATTGCAGTTTAACATAGAACATAACAGCGCAGTACAGGCCCTTCGGCTCTCGATGTTGCGCCGACCTGTCATACCAATCTGAAGCCCATCTAACCTACACTATTCCATGTACATCCATATGCTTGTCCAATGACAACTTAAATGTACTTAAAGTTGGCAAATCTACTACCGTTGCAGGCAAAGCATTCCATACCCTTACTACTCTGAGTAAAGAAATTACCTCTGACATGTGTCCTATATCTATCACCCCTCAATTTAAAGCTATGCCCCCTCGTGCTCGCTGTCATCATTCTTGGAAAAAGGCTCTCCCTGTCCACCCTAGCTAGCTCACTGATTATCATATATGTCTCTATTAAGTCACCTCTCAACCTTCTTTTCTCTAATGAAAACAGCCTCAAGTCCCTCAGCCTTTTTTCATAAGACCTTCCCTCCATACCAGGCAACATCCTAGTAAATCTCCTCTGCACCCTTTCCAAAGCTTCCACATCCTTCTTATAATGCGGTGACCAGAACTGTACACAATACTCCAAGTGCGGCCACACCAAGTTTTGTACAGCTGTAGCATAACTTCATGGTTCCAGAACTCGATCCCTCTATTAATAAAAGCTAAAACACTGTATGCCTTCTTAACAACTCGGTCAACCTGGGTGGCAACTTTCAAGGATCTGTGTACATGGACACTGAGATCTCTCTGCTCATCTACACTACCAAGAATCTTACCATTAGCCCAGTACTTTGTATTCCATTACTCCGACCAAAGTGAATCACTCACACTTGTCCGCATTAAACTCCATTTACCACCTCTCAACCCAGTTCTGCAGCTTATCTATGTCTCTCTTCGTTTATAAAAATGACGAACAGCAGTGGACCCAACACCGACCCTTGCGGTACACCAGGACTCCAGGATGAACATTTCCCATCAACCACCACTCTTGTCTTCTTTCAGCAAGCCAATTACTGATCCAAACTGCTATATCTCCCACAATCCCATTCCTCTGCATTTTGTACAATAGCCTACTGTGGGGAACCTTATCGATCACCTTGCTGAAATCCAAGTACACCACATCAACCGGTTTACTCTCATCTATCTGTTTGGTCACCTTCTCAAAGAACTCAATAAGGTTTGTGAGGCACGACCTACCCTTCACAAAACCGTGTTGACTATCCCTAATCAAATTATTATTTTCTAGATGATTATAAATCCTATCTTTTATAACCTTTTCCAACACTTTACCAACAACTGAAGTAAGGCTCACTGGTCTATAATTACCAGGATTGTCTCTACTCCCCTTCTTGAACAGGGGAACCACATTTGCTATCCTCCAGTCTTCTGGCACTATTCCTGTAGACAATGATGATTTAAAGATCAATGCCAAAGGCTCGGCAATCTCCTCCCTGGCTTCCCAGAGGATCCTAGGATAAATCCCATC
>NC_057712.1:129747255-129760099 GCF_004010195.1 Chiloscyllium plagiosum
AAAAACTGACCCATCTACAGTACTCGTACTATAGTGTTCCCAGTTAATATTTGGAAAGTTGAAGTCCCCCATGACAACCACCCTGTCTCTCTCACTCCTATCGAGAATCATCTTTGCAATCCTTTCCTCTACCTCTCTGGAACTATTTGGAGGCCTATAGAAAACTCCCAACAGGGTGATCCCTCCTTTCCTGTTTCTAACTTCAGCCCATACTACCTCAGCTGACAAGTCCCCAAACATCCTGTCTGCAACTGTAATACTTTTTCTTAGATTAGATTAGATTACACTACAGTGTGGAAACAGGCCCTTCGGCCCAACAAGTCCACACCGACCCGCCGAAGCGCAACCCACCCATACCCCTACATTTACCCCTTACCTAACACTACGGGCAATTTAGCATGGCCAGTTCACCTGACCTGCACATCTTGGACTGTGGGAGGAAACCGGAGCACCCGGAGGAAACCCACGAGAACGTGCAAACTCCACACAGTCAATCACCTGAGGCGGGAATTAAACCCGGGTCTCTGGCGCTGTGAGGCAGCAGTGCTAACCATTGTGCCACCATGCCGTGCTGTCCTTGACCAACAATGCCACACCTCCCCCTCTTTTACCATCTTCTCTGTTCTTACTGAAACATCTAAATCCTGGAACCTGCAACAACCATTCCTGTCCCTGCTCTAACCATGTCTCCAAAATGGCCACAACATTGAAGTCCCCGGTACCAACCCATGCTGCAAGTTTGTCCACCTTATTCCGGATGCTCTTGGCATTGAAGTAGACACACTTCAAACCAACTTCTTGCTTGCCGGTGCCATCTTGCGTCCCTGAAACTTGATTTTGGACCTCCCTACTCTCAACCTTTTCTATACTCAAACTACAATTTTAGTTCCCATCCTCCTTCTGGATTAGTTTAAACCCACCCCAATAGCCTTAGCGAACTCCCCCCCCCGCCCACCCCCAACCAGGATATAGGTACCCCTCCGGTTCAGATGAAGACTATCCTGCTTGTAGAGGTCCCACCTACCCCAGAAAGAGCCCCAATTATCCAAGAATCCAAAACCATCTTTCCTGCACCATTCCTATAGCCATGTGTTCAACTCCTCTCTCTCCCTATTCTTTGCCTCACTAGCTCGTGGCACGGGCAACAAGTTTGGGCGGCTTGGCAAGTTTGCAATGTTAAAATGTGGAGAAAATCACAAGAACCTTTTTTTTTATTTGCGCCAGTTAATAATTAGAAGCCAAGAGCCATTCTGAAGGAACAAAATGTGTCCCCACCTTATCGAGTCATACAGCATGGAAATAGACCCTTTGGCCCAAATTGTCCATGCTGACCAGACTTCCTAAACAGAACTTGTCCCATTTGCCTGCATTTGGCCCATATCCCTCTAAGCCTTTCACATCCATGTACCTGTCCAAATGTGTTTTAAATGTTGTAATTGTACCTGCATCTACCACTTCCTCTGGCAACTCATTCCGTACATGCACCATTCTATGTGTGGAAAAGTTGACCCTCAAGTCCATTTTAAATCTTTCTCGTTTCACCATAAACCAATGCCCTCTACTTTTGGATTCCCCTATCTTGGGGAAAAAAAGGTTCTTGTGATTTTCTCTATATTCTTCCATTGCAAACTTGCCAAGCCTCCCAAACCGCATTCTCTATTTACTTTATCTACGCCCCTCATGATTTTAAAAATCTCTCGACTCAAAACGTAGCCTTACCAATGTTGTGTACAGCTGTAACATGACGTCCCAGGTCCTGTACTCCGTGGTCTTAGTGATGAAGGCAACTGTGCCAAACACCTTCTTCACCACCCTATCTACCTGTGATGCCACTTTCAAGACCTATGTACCTTCTGGGAGGCTCCACAATGCGTGGCTTGCAAACAGCAAAAAAATGGCTACAGATAAAACACAATATTCATCTGGAACACTCGCCATTTAAGTGAGAATAAATTGAACATAAATTACTTTAGTAGCAGTATTGTTGAGTCTCAAACAAAAAAATGTACTTAGATAAACTTTTACCAATATGTTTATTTGACATTACATCTTAAGTTAGCGCATGTGGGAGTGTGACACATGCAAAAAAACATGTAATGCTTGAGTCCAAGTGGTTTAAATTTGTATAAATCAGCAACAAAATGTCACAGAATAGAAAACCCATTGAAGAACAAGTAGTTTCACTCAGAGTGATGAATATGTTGAAACTGCTGAGGCCAAAACATTGAAGACTTTCAACAAAGATGTAGATTATAGTTCTTCGGAATAAAAGAATCTGGGGCGAAAGCAGGAACAGGGGACTGAGTTGGATGATCAGCCATGATCATATTGAGTGGTGGAGCAGGTACAAAGGGCTGAAAGGCCTGCTCCTGCTCCCATTGTCTATGTTTCTAAACAAAAGACACTTGCCTCCTGTTCTTTTTCCTTGGACTCTAATAATCCGATTTCTGCCCATGGTGAAGACCTGAGGATCCACAAACACTAATCTAGAACAGATTTTCCTTAGCAGTGGCAATTAGCCTCCAACTGCTATCAGAATATGCCTATTTAAAACAATTCGACTTTGCAGCCTCATAGAGACAGAGCACTTTAAGCATGGCTCCACCTGAACAGGAGAGAGCTTTTCTTGCAGCAATCTGTTTATGCTCATTTGGAAATGAAGTGTGAAGCTGACAGCATTTCCCTTTTCATAATGTAACATTACATTATGTACAACTGTTGTCGCAAAATAGCACATCCTATGATTTACTAGCAACTTCTAGTAAAGGACTGCTATTGTTTAAAAGAAGGACAAAGGATGCTGGGACTTGGTCAGATTCCTGTCTCTGCTACCAGGAAGAATTTTATTTTCGACCTGGACCCTTCTAACTCCAGTTTTAT
Organism: Chiloscyllium plagiosum; assembly: GCF_004010195.1. Classification (NCBI taxonomy): domain Eukaryota; kingdom Metazoa; phylum Chordata; class Chondrichthyes; order Orectolobiformes; family Hemiscylliidae; genus Chiloscyllium; species Chiloscyllium plagiosum. Next base: position 129,750,136 of record NC_057712.1, read on the forward strand.
ATTCTTTCTTAAAGATAGAGTTTTGAACAATCATTGTGCCCTCAGTTTGATGTGACTTAAGTAGTATGTGAAAATCCAAGCCACAAATCAATCCTGAAATGAGCCAAGAGAGAGCTTACATTATGCATCATCACCTTTGGGTTTTGGAAAGATCCCAATGAATGAGTGATCTAAAAAATACAGGAATGAACATCCCATTAGTGCGAAAGAATACAGGGGAGGAATTAAGTGCCAACACCATTACTAAAGAAGTTGTATTAGACAAACTAATGGGACTAAAGGTAGATAAATCCCTGGCTCTGATGGCTTGCATCCCAGGATCCTAAAGGAAGTAGCAGAGATAGTGGATGTATTCGTCATAATTTTTCTAAAATCCTTGGATTCTGAAGGAGTACTGCTACTGTGGCATCCCTACTCAAAAAGGGTAGGAGGCAAAAAGTGGGTAACTATAGGCCAGTTAGCCCAACATCTATTGTTGGAAAACTGTTGGAACTAATTATGAAGAAAGTGAGAGCAGCACACTTGGAAAACCAAAACCTAATCAGAGTCACTACGGTTTTATGAAAGGGACATTGCATCTGATTAATTTATGAGATTTTCTCAAGGTAGTCTCAATCAGAGTGGACAGTAAATGTGTTATATTTGGACTTCCAGAAAACCTTTGATAAAGTACCTCATGAAAGGTTAAGTCATAAAACTCATGGTGTTGGAGATAGTGCAGTGGCATGGATAGGGAACTGGTTAATGGGTTGGAAATAGTGAATGGGGGTAAGGAGTTCTTTTGCAGGTTGGCAACCTGTGACCAATGGGATTCCACAGGGATCAGTGCTGGGACCACAACTATTTACAGTATATATTAAATTGTTGGAGAAAGGAAGTGAATGTATTGTTACCAAATTTGCAGACAACACTAAAATAGGTGGAAAGGCAAATTGTGAGAGGGACACAAAGTAGTTTACACAGAGATGTTGGTTGAGATAGAGTCCTACCGCATGGAGACAGGCCCTTTGGCCCAAACTGGTCCATGCTGACCAAAATGTCCATCGATGTTGTTAAGTAATTCAGCAAAAAGTCAGCAAATGGAGTGTAATTTTGGGAAAATGCGAAGTTGTTCATTTTGGAAGGGAGAACAAAAGAACAGAGCATCATTTAAATGGAGAAAAACTGCAGAGAGCTACAACACAAAGGCACATTGGGGTACTTGTACACAAAACAAAGAAAGCTAGCACACATGCATCAGATAATCGGAAAGGTAATGGAATGTTGACCCTTATTTCAAGGGGACTGGAGTATAAGAGTGGAAAGTCTTATTATAACTGTACAAAGTGCTGGTGAGACCACATCTGAGGAACTGTGAGCAGTTTTCATCCCTTTATTTAAGGAAAGATGTTGTTCCATTGGGGGAAATTCAGAGAATATTTATTAGGATGATCCTTAGTATAAAGGGATTATCTTATGAGCAATGACTAAACAGGTTGACTATACATTGGAATTGAGAAGAATGAGAGGTGATCTCATTGAAACATATAGAATCTTTAAGGGGCTTGACAAGGTAAATACTAAGAGGATGTTTCCCCTCATGGGAGAGTCTAGGACCAGAGGGCAGCATTTCAGAATAAAAGGGCACCAATTTAAGACTGAGATGAGGAGGATTTTGTTTTGTCTCAGAGGGTTGAGTGTCTTTGGAACTCCTTATCACAGAGAGCTTGGGCGCAAAATCTTTATGTATATTTAAGGTTGAGATAGATTCTTGCTCAGAAGGGGAATCATGGGTTATAGGGAAAGGGCTGGAAAGTGGATGTGAGGAGTGTTGGATCAGCCATGACCGACCGAATGGTAGAGCAAACTCAAGAGGCCTAAAAGCCTACTCCTGTTTCTATTTCTTCGGAGTTTGTGGAAGTAGGTTGAAGGTATTCTTGGCTGTGGTCACTGTTTTTGATTGATTCATTCACTGGATGTGGGCATCCCTGTCTGGAATTTTGCGTGTTGCCCTGGAGAAGGTAGTGATGAGATTCCTTCTTGAACCACTGTAGTTTTTGGGTCAGGGACACCACAGAGTTTTTAGGGAAGGAGTTCCAGGATTTTTGTTAAGAGTAATCTGCAAGGTGTAAATAAACAAATTATTCTTCTAAATCTGATTGCAGAATGAAATTGTGGAATTAATAAAACCTGTTGTGTCATAATCAGCTTCTGGGACTGGCCAGTAATGCTTTAGACTCTCCAGTGACTCCGTAGGGAAATGTGTTTAATACCTAATACCCAGGTAGGAAAGTATAAGTACTCTTTCAAGTATGACAAGTATAATTCCCAACTGTATATTGTTCAACTGACCTCACAAGAGTGGAACTGCACTGTAGGTCTGGTGAGGGCAAGTAAAATCAAAAGGGAGCCACACCTGGTCACTCAATTAGACACAAAAAAACTGCAGGTGCTGGAATCCAAAGTAGACAAGCAGGGGCTAGAAGAACACAGCAAGCCGGGCAGCATCAGGAGGTGGAGAAGTCAATGTTTTGGGTATTTGGGTATTACCCTTCTTCAGGACTGGGATGAGGGTGAGGGGAGCTGCAGATAAAGGGGGGTGTTTGGGTGGGGAAAGAGGTGGAGTGGTGAGGTAGTGATAGGTGAAGGCAGGTAGAGGATACAGCCCGGTTGGTCGATGTGTGGAATGGATCCGGTTGGTGACTGGAAGGAAGGGTTAGTAAGTGGAATGGAAGGGAGGAGGAGGGGCTGGAAGGGGAGTCGGGGGATAGGAAGGGTGGTTATTCGAAGTTGGAGAACTCAATGTTGAGTCCTCTGGGCTATAGGCTGCCCAGGGGGAAGATATTACACACAAGCTTCTTTGTTGAAGGGACTGGGTCAGTAGTAAAGTTTCCTGCTTTTAATACCTTTCCTCTGAGCAGTTATTAGGTGGTGACTAGAATCTTTCCCACATGGATGGCCCAGATAGGCAGCACAAATAATGGCAGTAAGAGGCCTAATCATAAGCAAATTTGTGGGGGCCATCTGAAAAGCAGGTTGAGGTGTTGTTCCTCCAATTTGTGGTCCAACACCTCATCGTCTGCCTGGGCAGCCTACAGCGCAGAGTACTCAGCACTGAGTTCTCCAATTTCAGATAACCTCCCTTCCTATTTCCCCAACTCCCTTTCCAGCCCCTCCTCCTCCCTTCCATTCCACTTACTGATTCTTCCTTCCAGCAATCAACCGGATTCATTTCTCCCATCAATGAGCCAGGCCGTACCATCTACCTGTGTTCACCTACCACTACCTCACCAGTCCATCCCTCTCCCCACCCAAACACCATTCCCCACCCCCTCCCACTTTATCTGCAGCTCACCTCGCCCTCACTCTGAGTCCTAAAGCAGGGTTACACCCAAAATGTCAACCCCTCCACCTCCTTATGCTGCCTGGATTGCTGTGTTCTTCCAGCCTCCTGCTTGTTTATGCCTGGTCACTCCCCACTGACTGTAATCAATAGGACCATTAGGACGTGATGGACTTGACTGTGACAGTTTGTGCTATCAAACATCCTCCCAATGCTGGCTTTGCAGTAACACAGATTTTAAAAAGGCTATTTTGGTAAGGTAATGGAAGGCACAAAAAATGTGTATTCAAAGGGAAGTGGACAAAAGGCAGCAATTTGGATTCAAGAGTATACCAACTGGTTTTTAAATATCTACCATCTCCTTTTCAGGCTGATTCTCTAGTTGGCATTAGAATACAATACTAGCAATGCTAAAAATCTGATAAAATCATCCGTTTGTTACAGGAGGAAGATAGTATTGATTAGATTAGATTTCCTACAGTGTGGAAACAGGCCCTTCGGCCCAACAAGTCCACACCGATCCTCCAAAGTGTAACCCACCCAGACCCACTTCCCTCTGACTAATGCATCTATCACTACGGGCAATTTAGCTTGGCCAATTCACCTGACCTGCACATCTTTGGTCTGTGAGAGGAAACTGGAGCACCCGGAGGAAATCCACACAGACACGGGAAGAATGTGCAAACTCTACACAGACAGTCGCCCGAGGCTGGAATCGAACCTGGGATCCTGGTGCTGTGAGGCAGCAGTGCTAACCACTGAGCCACAGATAAAAATGGGCAAAAGAATATGATAATATCATCCTCCCACTTTGTGCACTTCACATCCCCCTCCTGAACCCTCAAATGTAGGGCACCACTATGTAAACACAAAGCTCAGCCTTTCAGTGACAGTGCCTTTAGTGAGAGATACAGGGCATGGGAATTGTATGTTCAAATATTGTTCATTCTTAATGATCACAACATCTGTGTGAAAAGGTTAAGGGATCAACATTTTTATAACAGAGCGCTTCATACCGGTCAGTGGCTGGTGTAAATTTCAGAAGTTATTAGAAAAGGACAGTAATGACTTTGCCAGAACTCGCACTGATGGCTCAGGTCCTCTATTACTGGGGAAGATGGAGTGAAACAAAATGCATTTTGTGTCTTAATTTTCAGCTGATGATGTTGAGGGGCAGGCAAAGTAAACCTGCTCGCGCCAATCGGAATTTGGTTAAAAGCAAAGCATTCACTATCCAATGTTTATAGAAACACTTTGTTTTCAAAAGGATTTTAAATACAAATTCCTTCCTCTTGTTCTTAAAATGTTAGTTTTTATGGTAAAGCTCTGACAGTCCTCTGGAACCTAATAATTGCATATTTCTGTAGTGAACACCAATAAAGCAGAACCTCAAACCCCAGAGGATTCCTGGCTTTCCGACCTAACCTGATGACTATAACATACCTTCTGGTGACTGAATACAGATTAATGGAAGATTTGGGGCTTTCATTTCTGTAAAATTCAGAGCTGCGCATCTTACATCTCACCACCGAGTCTGTGGAGATACTAGAAACCTGTTATTAACTGTCTAACACCATGTTACATACAAGCTTCTTTGTTGTAGAGACTGGGTCAGAAATAAAGTTTCCTTCTTTTAATACCTTTCCTCTGAGCAGTTATTAGGTGGTGACTAGAATCTTTCCCACATGGACAGCCCAGATACGCAACCCAGATAGGTGGCTCAGTGGTTAGCACTGCTGCCTCACAGAACCATGGACCCAGGTTCGATTCCAGCCTCGGGCGACTGTCTGTGTGGAGTTTGCACATTCCCCCCGTGTCTGTGTGGGTTTCCTCCGGGTGCTCCAGTTTCCTCCCACAGTCCAAAGATGTGCAGGTCAGGTTAATTGGCCATTCTAAATTGCCCAGAGTGCATTAGTCAGAGGGAAATAGGTTTGGGTGGGTTTCTCTTCGGAGGGTCGGTGCGGTCTTGTTAGGCTGAAGGGTCTGTTTCCACACTGTAGGGAATCTAATCTAATAGGTGCAGTAAGAGTCCGAATCGTAAGCAAATTTGTGGGGGCCATCTGAAAAGCAGACTGATAAAGAATAACTACTAGGTAGCTTTACATGCAATATTTTCTAAGAAGGTACATTGACAGGTCCAGCAGAAAATTGGTTTATGTTTAGAATTTGGTTTTGGGGAAAGGGTGTACTCTTGTGGTGGCATTGTCCCTCCCTCTGGACCATCTGCTCCAAAAGAACATAGTAACGTCTCTAAACAGGATGATTAGAAAATATCAATAATTTTTCATTTGGCATTTGAAATAACTTGGACTTTGGAGTTGAATTCACCTATACTGCTTTACTCACCAGCTTCATGTAATCGAGACGAAGCAACCATATTTAATATCCCATCCTAAACTGGTTCCTCATTGGATGAAATAAGCTGGAGTTACAGCAAACCTACTTTGTCCAACCAGGGTTAGTATATTGTTCCAAATATCCAAACAATTTGAATATCCATTTAAGGTTAAAATATTCATCAAGTCCCCTGTGCAGTATGTTTCCCATTAGCAGGGAATCATTAAACCCCATTATGACCAGAATTCCAACATAGTTTTGGGTCTCTTGATGCATAATTTTCTGTATTCCAAGCCCAACTCTGAAGCATTTTTCTACTCCTTTTCCTCTCTGTGTTTTTTCTGTATTATACATTTCCTGCCTGAAAGGGTAAACAAAGGTTGAGGTTCTCCCAGCATTAGGTCTCCCACTGATCCAACAGAAAAGTGAAGAGTTGGGCAAGGCAGCCTGAATGGTCTCTCACTCTGTTGTAACTACCTGTATTCTGCAATTCTAAGCTTTTTAGCTGAATTCATGAACTCTCACGCTGAAGTGTTGAAGTATATTAATATATCAAGAGCTTATGTCTCATGTCATCCCACAATCATACACATTAAAAGGAAATGTACACAGCAACTGAAGAGATTTTACATCATTGACATAGCAGGTTAACAAAGGAAAGGTTGTCCGTTTCCAAATACCTTTTATATTCCCAGTAGTTTACAACCAATACAACACTTCTGAAGTATAGGAGAAAGTGAGGACTGCAGATGCTGGAGATCAGAGCTGAAAATGTGTTGCTGGAAAAGCGCAGGTCAGGCAGCATCCAAGAAAAAGGAGAATCGATGTTTCGGGCATAAGCCATTCCTGAAGAAGGGCTTATGCACGAAACGTCGATTCTCCTGTTCCTTGGATGCTGCCTGACCTGCTGCGCTTTTCCAGCAACACATTTTCACTTCTGAAGTAGAGTCAGGATTGAAATGTAGGATGTGACAGACAAGTTGTGAGCATCTGTGCCAGATCTCACAAAAATCAACATGCTGTTGACCAATAATTCATTTTTATTGATCAAGAAAAAGATTGCAATGATATGCCTTCTTGAAGTGCTACATTTTAGGTAGGTAAACCCACAATGCTTTTTGGGTAAGGGAGGGGTTCCAGGCATTTTACCCAGCGACGGTGAAGGAACAGTAATATATTTTCATGTCAGGATACAGAATGGCTTGGAGAGGAACTTAAAAGTGTTGTTCCCATTCATCTGCTGCCCTTGTTCTCACATATGACAGAAGGTGCAGTTTTGGAAGCTGTTGTTAAAGGAACCTTAGCAGGTTGCTGCATTGCATTTTATATATCGTACAGAGGGCTGCCTCATTGTATGGATGCTGGAGTAAGTGGATTTCAGAAATGTAGCTCAGCTCCTGCAGTGAGGCCTCAGAACTGAGATGACTTGTTTTCAACAACCACTAATTTCCTTAATACAGTAGCACCTTGACTTATGAATTTAATCCGTTCCAGGACCCGGTTCGCGAACCGAAAAGTTTGCGAACTGAATCAATTTTCCCATTGTTTGGATATTCAAAGCGCGCGGAGCAAAGCAGAACAATGACAATGAAACCACGGGCTTTTTGCGTTCGTACCTTGAATTTCGTACGTACGTTGAAGCAAAATTTTACTTCCAATCCTGTTCGTAAACCGATTTGTTCGTGAACGGGGTCGTTCGTATGTCGAGGCACCACTGTACTAGGAATAATGCCAACCAGTGTTTTTCCGCAAATCTTGTTGACTTTAGTTTTGCTGAGCTCTTTGATGACATGTTCAGTTAAACACTGTCTTGATGTTAAGTGCGGTCACTTCTCACCTCACCTTGGGAATTCAGCTGTTTTGCACATGTTTGGCCAAAAGCTGGAAAGACGCCTGAGCTCCAGAGGAACCCACTTTGAACAAGTCAGCAAGTTATAGCTGAGTGAGTGCTGTTTGATAGATCCAATTAACTTTGTCACCAGTGCCAAGAGATTATTCTTTTTTAAACATAAATCTTGAATAGGTAAGACATCTAATCAGATTTTCTCGCCCTAAAACGATTACTCATTGTAGTACTTACTGGAAAATACTGGAAATATCAAAAGATAAAGTGTAACCAAGACAATATAAGGCCCCTCCAAATATGAAAGAAGGAAAATGATCACCCATGTTTATTGGCTTCTGATGGTATTTGTTACCTACTAAACAGTAGTCTCAGCAAAGCTGGCTGTGTCCGACAGGAAGATGCCATGATTTTTCCTGCAAATTCCTGCAACAGTTCCATGTTAAATATTGCAGACTGTTGTGAACAGCCCTGCTTTCTCAGTGTGAGTTTACAAGGGAGCTGTGAGAAACTTTGCAGGTATATGTTTCCCAATATACCAAGGCAGTGAGGCCATCACAAGGAACTGAGGAAGTTTGATGTGCCAAGGAGAGTAAAATGCTGCTCGTGAGGAATCCATGTTTATTAAAATAAAATGTTTTCTTTTTTTAATCACAAAGAGGAAACTACTCTCCCCTGTCTCCGCTGGGTTAAAACTTTATGGACATACATCAATTAGGCTCTAGCACCTCAGCCAAGTGACTGTCCTTCAAACATGAGTCTAAGAACGCAGGATCCTGAAGGCCATTCTACCACAATGGACAGCACTTTTAGGCTCACAGCTTCTGCTCACTAAAGTTCACAAAGGCACATTTTACAGGACTGTCCAGGTTATGAAGAGGAGGAAGGGACGTTGATTGAAAATCCTAGAAAACAGTTACAGTCCAGGATGTAATGCAGTCCTCCAGGGCTTAACCAGCTGGTCCCAAACCCCCACATCTTCCCCACTGCCCTTCCAATAGTTTCTCTTTAGATACTATCGAATTCCCTTTGAAATCAATGATTAAATCTGCTTCCACCACGCTCACATGTAGTGCATTCCAGATCCTAGCCACTCAACTACAGAAAAAAAATGTAATCCCTTTTTGCAGATGGTTCTTTTGGTAATTACATGGAACCAGCACATTCCTGATGAAGGGCTTATGCCCGACATATCGATTTTCCTGCTCATCGGATGCTGCCTGACCTGCTGTGCTTTTCCAGCACCACATTCTCGACTCTGATCTCCAGCATCTGCAGCCCTCACTTTCTTCAAATCGCAATTGATTGGTTCTGGTTCTTGGCCCTTCAGGAATAGTTTCTCTCTACCTGCTCTGTCTAGACACCAATCATTTTGAACATCTCTGCCAAATCTTCTCTATGGATTACAGCAACAGTTTCCCTAAACTACCCAAATGGCAAGTCTCTCATGCCTGGTAGTATTCTCGTAAATCTTTTCTGCATCCTCTCTAAAGCTTTCAGATCCATGGACACAATATTCCAGTTAAGGTTCAACTACTGCTTTATAAAGTGTAAAGGAACACACATTTTTCCCTTTTTGTGACTACAAAGCTGAAATGGAGTTGAACTGGCATGTAGATAAAATACCAGGAGGTTTTTGCAACTTAGATAAAGCAAATTCTGCACATTTTAGTTGTGCAAGACAATGTTGGTTTTTGAAACAACAAGGGAGTTACTTTGAGACAAGAAGCGTCACTGAGTTACAGAAATTCTGCCTGACATCAGCTTCTGATTGGTTGAGTTGCAGTTTGTTACAAAGCTGCAAGTGCAAGGGCAGCCAGAGACATCCAGTGCCTGCAAGTTGAAAACATCTCTCTCCCAGCACCATGCTCCCTGTCCACGTGGGTGAAAAGACTCAAAAACAAGAAAGCGTAAAAGAAGGAATTCTAACAAAGACCTAGGTTCACCTGATCAATCAGTGAAGTGACCCACTGCATTACAGACAACAGAGTCATCATTGCTGAAATCAGAAGGGCTAAGAGAGACACTATAAACTCCCTTAGTCATTTGGATGTTCAAAGACTGTAATTTTACTTTCCCTGTCTATTTTGTTCCACTCATGATATCTGTGTCAAACTGTCTGTTGTCTAGGTAAAAACAATGACTCCAGATGCTAGAAACCAGATTTTGGATTAGTGGTGCTGGAAGAGCACAGCAGTTCAGGCAGCATCCGAGGAAGAGCGAAATCGACGTTTTGGGCAAAAGCCCTTCATCAGGAATAAAGACAGTGAGCCTGAAGCGTGGAGAGATAAGCTAGAGGAGGGTAGGGGTGGGGAGAAAGTAGCATAGAGTATAATGGGTGAGCGGGGGAGGGGATGAAGGTGATAGGTCAGGGAGGAGAGGTCAGTGGATAGGTGGAAAAGGAGATAGGCAGGTAGGACAAGTCCAGACAAGTCATGGGGACAGTGCTGAGCTGGAAGTTT
>NC_057712.1:129761158-129782586 GCF_004010195.1 Chiloscyllium plagiosum
GAGTTCCTGGACTAGGTGGGATAGGACAGTGTCGAGGTAGGTAGGGGTGAGTTCAGTGGGGCAGGAGCATGCTGAGACAATGGGTCGGCCAGGGTGGTCAGGCTTGTGGATCTTGGGAAGGAGGTAGAACCGGGCAGTGCGGGGTTCCCGGACTATGAGGTTGGAAGCTGTGGGACGGAGATCTCCTGAGTTGATGAGGTTCTGTATGGTCTGGGAGATGATGGTTTGGTGATGGGGGGGTGGGGTCATGGTCGAGGGGGCAATAGAAAGAGGTGTCCTCGAGTTGGCATTTGGCTTCAGCGGTGCAGAGGTCAGTGCACCAGACTACCACTGCGCCCCCTTTATCCGCTGGCTTGATGGTGAGGTTGGGATTGGAGCAGAGGTTCCACATTGATGCCCTGGGATATCTCAATCATGAATGATTGTGTATGTTTATTTAAGGGTTTTAATGGGGGTTAGTTCAAGTTGTATAGTTGTAGATTCTGAGTCCTTTCTATTCTGTGTCATTTGTTAAAGTACAATAAATAGAGTAATTTTCTGTTATAGAAGAAGCCTAATGTGAACTGCTTTTTGTCCTGGGTGGCAATCACTCAGGCAATTTGGCCATTTTAGTATTTCATTGTGATTTTAAATATTTATACACTTTGTGACGCATTGTGGAACAGTGGGGGATAATTAATCCTCTTTGTTAATTCATATCAAAGTTCTCTTTTAACATCTTGTTTTTCTGCTCTATACCTCTACGTATAAAGCCCAGAATTTTGTCTGTTTTCTAACCACTTTCTCAGCTTGTCCTGTTCACTTTCTTAGAGTTGTGCATCTTTCTTAAGGTCTCTGTGTTCTGCATTCCCTTTGTGTTATATTGCCTCTCCTCGCTTTACCTGCAAAGTGCACTTCACGTTTCCATGACATACTGCGTTACATTTAGCTGCCACATGTCTGCCCATTCAGCCATCATGTTTTGTCTTGAAGTTTAACACTATCCTCTTCACAGTTTACAATATTTCTAAAGGTTACAACACCTTAAAACTTTGTAATTGTTCATTTTACAGCCACATTAGACAATCTATACAGAGAAGCTGTGTTCCTAATAGTAATGGCTAGGAAACACAACTGTATACCTTCTTCCAGTGAAAAGAAAATCAACCATTCACCATAATTCTTTCCTGTTACTCAACCTACCTGAATCTATGCCACCAATTTTCCTTTCATTCCATGGTCTTCCACCTTTATAACAAGCCTAGTATGTAGACGTATATAACATGATAGTTTACTAAATGCCTTTTGAAGTCCATGTACAACACATCAATCAATCTACCGTTCACAGGTTTTCCTTTATTAATCCACCATGTTGATGGCTGTTAATTTTGTCCCACTGAGGTTAAACTGACTGGCCTCTGGCTGCTGTATTTATTTATGAAGCGCCAGCAGAGAATGGGTCAGACCAGGCAGATGGCTGTGTAGCTGCAATATTACTGAACCAGGAATCCAACGGGAACATAGATTGAAATGTCATCATGGCAGTCTGTGAAATTTAAATTTAAATAATAAATAGATCTGGAATATAAAGCTGGTGTCACAACTACCATCGCACGTTGAAATGGGTGGCATGGAAATCGGTCAGCCTTACCTGGTCCTCTAGATTCACAGCAATTTGGCTGAGTCATAGCTGTCCTCTGGCAAGCCACTCTGTTCAAGAGTAATTAGAAATTGGCATGTGGGCCTCACAAGACACTCACATCCCCCAAGAAAACAAAGCAAAAGGGCCTGTCTTTCGGGGCAAAGCACACATCGATGAAATAAACACTTCACTCCACCGCTAATAATTTAACAATTGATACCGTTGCATAGTGTTATACACCTCAAAATGTTCTTTCCAAATACACCCCAAAGTATGAAACAATTACATACGTAAACCAGGTTATACACAAGAGTTTACAAGTCAAACCACACCACATTAAAGTACTTATATTAACCCCCCACACAACTGTTCTCTGAAGTCTCTCCTTCATGTAAGGAGAGTTTAAGCAGGAAAATTCCATTTTGAACCCAGACATAAATATTTTCGATTACACATTACACTTGACACATATTTTTGAAGAGTTTTCAGGATATTTTCATTCAATTAACTAAAACTTAATTTTCATCCATCACAGTATACTTATCTGGGATTATCAACAGGGAAAAGGTTTACTCACTACAGAAATGAAAGACCATGTAAGTGGAGCATACCTGATGTCGGGGATGTGTTGCTGTTGCACAGGTTGATGCTGGAAATGGTCAGGCCACCGATGATGAAGACAAAGGGGAGCGTGATCGATGAGAGAAGAGACAGGCTGGAGGCAGCAGCCGGCTGCATGGAGAGGGGAAGTGTTTTGGCACATAGATGTTGGGTACTCGGAGTGAGTTTGCAGGCAGGAAGATGTCAATGGAGAGGTGATGGTGATATTTCCCAAAGAATGGCAATCTGGTTGGTTACTGTGACAACACAAAGGATGATGGTATGGACAATGGTGGCAACATTGTGGCAGCAATGCCACAGGTCTTTGGCTGTTTATCATATTGTCTGTAAAGAGGCAAGAAGGCTTAACAGTACCATTTGGCAGTGTACCGCTGTTGTGACTCACTTTTGCCCTTGAAGTCTCCTTGGCTGACAGCTGCTCGGAGAGGTGGTCTCCATCGCAGGCTGCAGCGATGCTGTTACCGTTAGCATTTGATGGGACACTGCCATTGCTCTGAACCATGAAGTCACCATTCCCGTTGCTCATAGCCATGCTCGTTTCACCAGCTTCTTCACATCCGTCACACGTCTAAAAACAGGATAAAGAAAACAAGATGCTAAACCACTCTCAGATGAAGCATTTAGAAAACTGCAGAATATATCATATTTCCTGAGCCCATGGAGTAATATCTCTTCTCCTGATCAGTGAGCAAAATAGGAGAAGGGACATCTCAAAACACCACCTAGAAAATCTCCGACTTACGTTACCTCACTCCAGAGAATAGAATGACTGAGCAAAGAGCTAGACTAATTCACCTTCATAATAATTTGAAGAGGACCAACCACATTTTCCCTCCAATTTTGTGATAAATAAAAAAAATTTAGCTTTGTGAAAAATCATGATAAAGTTCTATGAAGAAACCTGAAACAGCAGATCGACAAGACCTTTCTGCCAGACCCTCTCTTTCTCAGATTTACATACAGCACACTGCCAAGCGCTCAAACCCTTTCCTGTGTTCTGTCTTGTCGTTTTTTTTGAGATCCGATCTACAACAGCAATGTCATCAGCAAACTCATAAATGGAGTTGGGGTGAAAATTGGCCTCAGGGTTGTGAGTGTATAATGATTATAGTAAGGGGCTAAGTATGCAGCCTTGTGGGAACCATAGTTGAGGATTGTTGTGGAGAAGGTGTTGTCACCTGTTCTTACTGATTGCGGTCTGTGGGGCAGGAAGTCGAAGATCCAGTTGCAGAAGGGGAGCAGAGTCCTAGGTCTCAGAGGCTGGAGATGAGTTTGTTTGGAATTATGGTGCTGAAGGCAGAGCTGTAGTCAATAAGTAGGAGCCTGATATAGATATCCTTATTATCCGCATGTTCCAGGGATAAATGTAGGACCTGGGAGATGGCATCTGCTGTGGATCTGTTGTGGTGATTGGTGAATTGCAAAGGATCAAGGCAATCTGGTAGGCTGGAGTTGATGTGAGCCATGGCTAACCTCTCAAAGCTCTTCATAATTTTGGAGGTCAGAGCCACTGGACGGTGGTCATTGAGGTACACTGTATAATTTTTTTCTTTGGCTTCAGGAAGATGTGATCTTCTTGAAACAGGTGGGAATTTCGAATGTCTGCAAACACTCCCACCAGCTCGGCTGCACAGGATCTGAGTACATGGCCAGGGACTCTATTCAGGTCAGTTGCTTACTGTGGGTTCACTCTCAAGAAGGCTGACAGTGGGTACAGGTGCACCCAAGGCTGTTGGGATAGGTGACATCATTTCTCTGACCTTCTGATCAAAGCGAGCGTAGAATGCATTGAGCTGATTGGGGAAGGATGTATTGTTGCCTGCGATTTTCTGTGATTGAAGCATACAAGATTCTACACACAAAAGATATATGGAAATGTTTTCCATAAACCCAGTGGAAACCTGACCAGTTATTAACTTTAACTCTGAGCAGATAATTTTCTGTTAAGCAAAGGTATTAATATGATGGGCCAGAGGGATATGGAGTTAGGCTACAGATCAGACATGATTCCACTGAATGGTAGAACAGGCTCAAGGAGCTGATTGGCCTACTCCTGTCGCTATGTTCTTATGAGACTTGACAGGGTAGATGTGGAAGGCTGGGCCTAGACTCTCCCACAAGGAGACAAAGGGGCATGATCTCAGGAATAAGCAGTTGTACATTTAAGACCGAGATGAGGAGGAAGTCCTTTTGAGGTTGGTGAATCTGTGGAATCCTTTACCACAGATAGCAATTGAGGCTGGGCTACTCAGTATATTCAAGGCTGAGGTAAATAGATTTTTAATCAATAAGAGCATTAAGGCTTATGGGGAAAAGGTAGAAAAACAGAGTTAAGGATTATCAGATCAGTTTTGAAATCACTGATTGACAAAGTAGACCGGAGATCTTATAAAGATGCTTCATATTTCATAATTCCCAAAGGGCTTATGCTTTGAAAGATTTATTTCAAATTTTGCGGAAATATCTGGAGCAATTTATTTAAAAGAGGTGTTGAAAGGTCACTGGATACAAGATTGTTTTCAACAAGGCTTCCTGGAAATCACATGGCTGGTGTAAATACTTTTTTTGCTGTAGACTACTGTTTTCATCAATGGCAGGTTTAAAGACAGTGTATTGGTATCTGATATTAGTTGGGGCAACAAGAAGCCTGTGAGGAAGGGCTGCCCACCTGATCTTTCACATTTCTAAAAACAAAACTGTTGTTGAGTTCAGAGTGAAACCTAAATGTTCTGAAATAGTCTTTTGAGGATCAATATTCGATTTCCTGAGCAAGCTCACTCAGAAACATTCCACAGACAACCATGCGTGGGTAGTGACACCACCATATCAGCTAGAACATCAGAGGGACAGACTGCAGAACACTTTATACTTTATCCTTTTGCCTTCAAGAATAATCCATATATAAAGCATTTTGTCAGCAAGCCGACCTCTGCAGAGAAATCTGTTTTTTGCCTCTTTTCCCGAAGACAGACTGTGTGTGTGCGCGAGAGTGTGTGCGTGACAGTGTGAGAGAGAGAGTGTACGTTTTGGGGTTATTTAGATGGATGAGCATTTCAGTGTTACTGTCTGTATATGTTAACCAATTATTGCATTGTCATTGAATAAGTTCTGTTTCGATAATAAACCAGAAAGTGTGATAATAGATTTTTTAAAAACTTGATAGGTATTTAATTTGACATTTAGGTAACTGAGAGAATTACAGCGCACTCCGCCAGCTTCAGTTGTACATATGTGAATTATCTTTAATATAGTATGGCAAAAGAGCCTACCTGCAATCCCTTGTTCTAACACCACTGCATCTACCTCATGGGATAAAGGAGACACATGCAGCACCACAAAAGGATCCAGTCAAGAGTTAGCTCTGTATCATTACTGGTCTACAACAGAGTTTAGTAACAAGACCAGCAGAATGCATGATGGGAATAGGAAAACAAATGGCATTCACATTAGTTATTAATGAAGTAATTAAAGGAAATAAAAGCAGAAGATACCAAAAATCGTCAGCAGATGAAAATACCGTATTTCTGGTATTTATGGTTTTTATTTCAGGTTTTTAGTATCTCTTGCAATTTGGTCTTGTTCAAATGAAAGAAACAGCGTTGTAGCTTTCAACATAATTTTCTTGGTTCTAATTTTTAGTGAGAGCTGTTAAAACATACCTCATTACACAAAGAAGGAATAAAAGCGTCAAATTTGAAAAGGCCAAAATCATCAGAAGCATCTGTGCAAGGCCCTTCAAGGTGTTGATGCTACAGCTTTCAGTGCAATTAAATGGTCACTTTAACAGGCAATAAATAGGCTAACAATCAGCATGGATTAAAATGATCAAAGGACAGCCTCCACCTGCTTCTGGACTGAGTTTAAAATACACAAAAGCTATACAAGATTGTAGCTGGCATGGGAGTGCGTGCATCCTAGAAAGCAAGAGCTTGGGGGTGGCTAATGATGGTTTTTCTTTTGCTCTGAAGCATTCTAATTATTGAAAGTGCAGGCTTGGCAGCTGCCAGGTGTTAACACAAAACACAAACTTCAGTCACTGGCTTTTTAGATGCCAGTTTTGGTTGGCAAGGTTGGAGAACCACTGGCTTCCCATCACAAAGAAATGATATTGCATCAAGCATTCATATTATGCACAGTACTCGGAAATCAGGCACATGATGCTACTCAATTCTGATTCTGTGGAATCTGCAACTGTGACAAATCAAAAGCTGCTATCTTTCCAGACCTTTTGTGCATTTCCAGAATTTTCTGTTTGATATGAAACTTCGAAATGGAGGTGCTAGTGTTGGATTGGGGTGGATAAAGTCAGAAGTCACACGACACCAGGTTATAGTCCAACAGATTTATTTGAAACACAAGCTTTCTGAACACTGCTCCTTCATCAGATGATGTCACGTTTTCCTCTGTTTATCACTTGCTGCTTATGTTTGACAAATAGGTATTCCTGTTTCATAGCTTCACCAAGTTAACACCTCATTTTTGGATAGTGCCTGCTGCCACTCCTGCTTATGTTTGCAGATTATGTTTGAGTACAGTTCTGCTGGTGTCGATGAATGCCCAGTTGAGTTGCTATATCTGCTCAAAGTCTGTCCCATTTAGCACATTTAATGATAGTGCCATACAACACGATGTACAGTATTCTTAAAGGTGAAGGTGGGATTCTGTCTCCATGAAGGACTGTGCAGCGGGCACACTTATCAACACTGCCATGCATATGCATCTGTGGCAGGCAGGTTGGTGAGAAAGAGGTCAAATATATTTATCCCAACTGCTGGTTCTCTCATTACTTGCTGCAGACCCAGTCTAGCAACCATGCCCTTTAAGACTTGACCAGCTTGATCAGTGGTGCTGCTACTCTCTGAGATGGACATTGCAATCCCCCACCCAGAGTTCATTTTGTACCTTTGCCACCCTTAGTGCTTCCTCCAGGTGTTGTTCAACATGGAGGAGTACTGATTCATCAGCCAAGGGAGGACGGTATGTGGTAATCAGCAGGGAGTTTTCTTGTCCATTTTTGACCTGACACCATGGACTTTATGGGGTCTGCAGTCCATGTTGAGGTCTCCCAGGGCAACTCTCTAAAGACTGTATATCACTGTGCCATCACCACTGAGACCATAAGACACAGGTGCAAAATTAGGCCACTTGGCCCATTCAGTCTGTTCTAACATTCGATTGTTGATTATGTGTTTGTCGACCCCATTCTCCTACCTTCTTCCTGTAACCCTTGATCCTCTTACCAATCAAAAACCTATCTCTGTCTTAAATTAATGACTTGCAGCATTGCCCTCTGCGGCAATGAGTTCCATAGATTAATCACTCTCTGCCTGAAGAAATTCTAAAGGGTTATTCCTTCACTAGGGCTGTGCCTCTGGGTTCTAGTCTCTCTTACTTATGGGAATATCTTCTTCATGTCCACTCTATCAACACGGTGGCATAGTATTTAGCACTGCTGCCTCACAGCGCCTGTAGACCCGAGTTCAGTTCCCGCCTCAGGCGACTGACTGTGTGGAGTTTGCACGTTCTCCCCATGTCTGCGTGGGTTTCCTCCGGGTGCTCAGGTTTCCTCCCACAGTCCAAAGATGTGCAGGTCAGGTGAATTGGCCATGCTAAATTGCCTGTAGTGTTAGGTAAGGGGCAAATGTAGGGGTATGGGTGGGTTGCGCTTCGGCGGGTCGGTGTGGACTTGTTGGGCGGAAGGGCCTGTTTCCACACTGTAATGTAATCTAATCTAATCTATCTATGCCTCTTGGTATTCTGTAACTTTCAATCAGATTCCCCCTAATCTTTCTAAATTCCACTGAGTACAGAGTCCTCAACTGCTCCTCATATGACAAGCCCTTCATGCCTAGGGTCCTCTGGACCCCCTCCAAACCCAGCACATCCTTCTTTAGGCATGGAGCTAAAACCTGCTCACAATATTCCAAACAAAAACAGAAATTGCTGGAAAAGCTCAGCAGGTCTGGCAGCATCTGTGGAGAGAAATCAGAGTTAACCTTTCGGGTGGTGTGACCCTTTCTCAGAACTGATATTCCAAATGTGGTCTGTACAGCCTCAGGAGTTCATCTCTGCTTTTGTATTTTAGCCCTTTTGAAATGAATGCTAACATTACATTTGCCTTCCTAACAATCAACTGAACGTTAACGTTATATGTAAAGTCAAATTCCAGGAGTATGACAACATCATGCCTTTGCTCAATTGGTCTGTGAGACAGTTTTTGTTTTACTTTTTAAAAAAAAAAGTTTATTCACACACAGGAAACAGGTGTCAGTGGCTGGCCAGCATTTATTGCCTGTCCCTCATTGCCCTTGAGATAGTGGTGGGGAGCTGGTTTCTTGAATCACTGCAGTCCACTTGACAGGACCCTGCAGATGTTAATAAGGGCTTGGCATGGCAACCCATGGTGAGTTTGCTGTTGTCGTTTCCTGCCCCTAGGTCTATGCCAGGTGGTCTGTCCAGTTTTGATTGCAGTTTGATAGAGCTGAATGGTGCTAGGCCCTTTCAGAGGGCACTTAAGAGTCAACCATTTTGCTATGGGTCTGGAGTCAGATACAGTGCAGAGCAGCTAAGGATAATAGACACCATTCCCTAAGGGTTATCAGTCAACTTACATATGTTTTTATAACAATCAACAATGGCTTCATTGTCACCATCATTTTTATTCCAGTTAATTTTAATTCAATTTCCACCATTTGCCCTGCTGGAATTCAAACCTATGACTCCAGAGCATTGTTGAGTTATTAGATTAATAGTCCAGTACCATCACCTCCCCCAAGCACATCCCCCAAAATGCAGAAAGCATTACAAACCCAAAATATCAATTTCAACCTCGAACCTTTGGGTGACCGTCCTCCAAGACAGACTTCAGGACAGGCAACAACACAAAATGGCTGAGCAGAGGCTGATAGCCAAGTTCTGTACCCATGGGGATGGCCTCAACCAGGACCTTGGGTTCAAGTCACACTACAGGTGACCCCACTGCACCACACACACACACAGACACACATGCAGACACAGACACTCCTACAGACACACAGTCCTACAGACCCTCTCTCCTACACAAGCTCTCTCTCATATGCTCACACAAACACTCCCATACTCACATGCACACACACTCTCTCAAAGACACTCATAACCAACTAATCCCCTCCCCACACTCACTCACACACACACACACGCATCTCTAAGTTTGTGGGGTGAATTTGTACTTGCAGAATTACATATTATTTTACTCAAAAACTGCATGAATCCATGTATGATTCTGTAAATCTGTTTTTTAGATGAGAATCAGTCTGACCACAGACAGTCTTACACAGGGCACCTCACATCTTAAATACATTATCTGGGCCAATATGACACCAATTGTTAAAGTTCACTTGAGAATGTAACTTTAAAAAAGTTCTGCGATTGATATTTGAAAGAACTGAAACCAACATGTTAATTCTAAAAGATGAGAGACTTAACAAACAATCCAGGTCTTTTTCAATATATAATTTCAGTTACATCACTATTTAAACTTTTACTATAAATTCTGTGTCTTACAATCTTATTCTCCACAACCACCTGATGAAGAAGCAGCGTTCCAAAAGCTAGTGCTTCCAAATAAACATGTTGGACTATAACCTTGTGTTGGGTGATTTTAACCAAAATATCAAGGTTTGATTTCTGTTCTATGTTTAGTGAGGTTAGTGTGGTGATTCAGAAACTGTAGCTATGACACAAGACTGTATAAGGCAAAAGTGAGGATTGCAGATGCTGGAAACCAGAGTTTAGATTAGAGTGGTGCAGGCAGCATGCGAGGAGTAGGAAAATCGATGTTTTGGACAAAAGCCCTGCATCAGGAATGAAGGCAGGAAGCCGCCAGGGTGGAGAGATAAGTAGTGGGGTTGGCAGGGGGGAGAGATAAGGGGGGGGGGGGGGGGGGGGGAAGGAGGGCTGGGGAGAAGGTAGCAAAGAGTACAATAGGTGAATGGGGGTGCAGTTGGAGGTGAATGGTCAGATAGGTGGGAAGGATGACTGGCAGGTAGGACAGGTCATGGGGACAGTGCCTCTTCCACTTTGGAACATTTCAACCCCAGGGCATCAATGTAGACTTCACCAGTTTCCTCATTTCCCCTCCCCCGACCTTACCCCAGTTCCAACCTTCCAGCTCAGCACTGTCCCCATGACTTGTCCTACCTGCGTATCTTCCTTTCCACCTATCCACTCCACCCTCCTCTCTGACCAATCACCTACATCCCCACCCCCATTCACCCATTGTACTATTTGCTACCTTCCCCCACCCTCCTCCCTGACCTATCATCTCTATCCTCACCCCCATTCACCTATTGTACTCTATGCTACCTTCCCCCATCTCTCCAGCCTGGAGGCTCCCTGCCTCCATTTCTGATGAAGGGCTTTTGCCCGAAACATCGATTTTCCTGCTCCTCGGATGCTGCCTGACCTGCTGTTCTTTTCCAGCGCAACTCTAATCTAAACACGAGACTGTATAAGTTGATATCCAGCCACTCACGCTGGAAGGTGTTTGAAAACCGACCACATTATGTTCTGCTTTGTTGTTCCTACCATCACAGAGCTTAGCAACATAGACCATCTGGCTTTTTGCAGATCAATGAGCAACCTACTAAAGGGCTACTGTTGCTGAAGTGCACTCAAGCAACAGTATAAACCTATAGGAGAGGGTAGGAACATTACAACGGAGGAATAAGAGAATTTGTTGCCTAAATGTAAGAAATAGAAACAGGACTTCTGCCCCTTGCATGTTCTGCCATTCAATAGGATCATGACTGATGCAACATTTTTCACATCCAACTTCCTGCCTTTTCCCCATAACCTATGATTCCTAACTGATCAAGAATCCATCTCAGCCTTAAATATACACAAGGACTCTATCCCCATAGCTCTCTGTGACAAGGACTTCCAAAGACACACACTCTCTGAAAGAAGAAACTCCGGCTCATCTCAGTCTTAAATTTGCACCCCTTTATTCTGAGACTATGCCCTCTGGCCACACAATCTCCCATGAGTGGAAACATCCTCTCAGCATTTACTCTGTCAAGCCCCTTAAGAGTCCAATATTTTTCAATGAGATCACCTCTCAATCTTCTAAACTCTAGTGAGTTGAGTCCCAATCTGTTTCGCCTTTGCTCACAAGGTAATCCCTGCATGCCAGGGATCATCCTAGAGAACTTTCTCCAAACTGCCTCCAATGAAATTATATTTTTTAAATAAGGTGACCAAAACTGCTTACAGTACTTCAGATGCACCATGTGCAGTTACAGTAAGACGTCCGTACTCTTGTACTCCAACTGCCTTGAAATAAGGGCCAACGTTCCATTAGCCTTCCTGCTTAGCTGCTGTTCCTTTGTGCGAGCTTTCTGTGTTTCATGCACAAGCAGCCCCAAGTCCCTTGTGTTGCCTGTTTCTGCAGTTTTTCTCCATTTAAATAATGCTTTTGTTCTTCCTTCCAAAATGAACAGACTTGGCATTTTCCCACATTTTATTTCAATTGCCAACTTTTTGTCCACTTACTCAACCTATCAATATCTCTCTGTATCCGTATCACAAGCTGCAATCCCACCTACTTTTGTGTCTGCAATTGGGCTGCAGCACGCTTACTTCCTTCCTCCAACGCATTTATGTATATTGTAAACAGTTGCGATTCAGCACCTGATCCCTGTGGAATCCCACTGGTCACAGGTCACCAATCTGATTTAAAAAAAACCCTTACCCACTTGTTCTTTCCTTCCCATAAGTCATTTCCTAGTCCAAAAGTAAAAGAAAATTTAGTTTAAAGAAATTTCAGTGTGAATCACACAACGCCTACCACTCCATTCCTTAGGATTACAGGTCAGCAAAATAAATCATCAATGGTAGTAGAAAGAATTGAAACGCAGGGATTGAAAAGAATGAGGCCTGAGAAACATTCCTTCCATTGGCCACATATATATAATCTGATGTATTGTATGAACTATTGAAATATATTTCTCCATGCTAAAATCTAACCCATCTTATGAACTCCCCCTTAGACACACATACAGACAGGCAGGCAAAAAATGGTCCTACGGGGCAGAGGGAACCGTACATGTCCACAGGGTTTGCTCAGCTGATCCAAATGCTGTTTCCCAATCTGACTTCTCCAGATACTTTTATCTGTTTGCAGCAGGCACAGAGTGACTGGCTCACATTTATAAAACAACTGTGTTTTATGTTCTATCTGTGACCTATAACAACTGATGAGGGGAAAGACACTGGGTACATCGAGGCGTGAGATGGTTTTTACTACATAGGCAAAACAGCTCCATCCCTTCCAGAAGGTCTAATACCGTCTGCCCAAACATTCACCATCACCACCACTGTCACCAACGCGGCCCCCTCCCCCCTCAAACTGTCAGCTACCTGACAATTGTTGGCAGGCAGAAAGCCTTTGACATCATTTGGTCACCATTTCACAGAGCAATCAGCTATCTGTCACTAATCAAGTCTTCATTTGTACATATACCTCTGCTGTAGCCAGTTTTGTAACCAGACTTTCCCTCCTGTTTGCACAAGCAGCTGTGGAAACAGTAATTACAAGTGTCAAGTAAGTCGCTTTTAAAAAGTACGGTAATCCTCCAAAAATCCTCAGAATTTAACCCAGTCCTTTTCCCATTTCAGTTCAAATCAAAAATATAAATACAATATTTACATTTCAAATTCCTCTAGGACTTCAGTTCTCCCTATTTCTACAATTTCCTCTCAACCTACAACTCCAAGACTCAGTAATCCTTCAATCTTTTCCTTTTGTGCATACCTGATTTATACCTTTTTTTTAGTTGCCGTGGTTCAGGGTATCTGAGGATCAAGTTGTCACAGAGCTCGAAGGTTAGAGTGATAACAGTTGGGTGGCAACAAGAGATTAATACTAAATAAAAACTGAAAGAATTGTGGGTGCTGTAAATCAGGGTCACCTGACCTGAAACGTCAACTCTGATTTCTCTTCACAGATGCTGCTAGACCTGCTGAGCTTCTCCTGCAACTTCTGTTTTTGGCAACAAGAGGTTGATTGGTCATTGGACTAGTGACCAGTTAGCAATGACAAAAGCCTTCTGCCTGCCATCAACCATGTGACTGGCTCTCAGGTAACTAGAGTCATAGAGTCATACAGATCTACGGAAACAAACCCTTTGGGGTCCAACCCGTCCATGCCAACCAGATATCCCAACCCAATCTAGTCCCACCTGCCAGCACCCGGCCCATATCCCTCCAAACCCTTCCTATTCATATACCCATCCAAATGCCTCTTAAATATTGCAATTGTACCAGCCTCCTCCACTTCCTCTGGCAGCTCATTCCATACACGTACCGCCCTCTGTGTGAAAAAGTTGCCCCTTAGGTCTCTTTTATACCTCTCCCCTCTCACCTATGCCCTCTAGTTCTGGATTCCTCCACCCCAAGGAAAAGACTTTGTCTATTTATCCTATCCATGCCCCTCATAATTTTGTAAACATCTATAAGGTCACCCCTCAGCCTCCGACGCTCCAGGGAAAACAGCCCCAGCCTCTTCAGCCTCTCCCTATAGCTCAAACCCTCCAACCTTGGCAACATCCTTGTAAATCTTTTCTGAACCCTTTCAAGTTCCACAACATCAGTAAATAGTTCAGGGCTGGACACAAGATAGAGAGAAGTGGTTTGACCTCTATTAGTACAGGAGCTGTTTCTCTGTTGGCTGCAGTTATACCCATTTTAAACCCGAAGAAAACCAGTAAATCTTTTCTTTCGCAATTGTTGCGAGCTGTAACCTTTGACTGATAAAGGCAAAGACCTTTTATAAGTAAGCCAGCCTCATAATGTCTCTTACATACAGGTGGAAGGATCCAATAGAAAGACAACTGAAAAGCAATGTTCTGATCAGCTTAAGGATAGTATCTGAAAGCTGTGAATAGGAACACTGAACTGCCTCCCAGCTTTGCTCTGCTCATAACCTACATTTTCCAGTCTGTCTGTCTGTCTTAATGTATGTAAAGGGCAGTTTTTTAAGAGCATTAGAGTTTTAATTGTTGACAGTTTATAACTGTTTATCTATAGCTAGAATCTAATTATTTGTGATAAATAGGGAAGCTTTCTCTTGCCTTTCCAAACCCCAAAAAAGCTTCAAAGATGCAGAATTGAATGACCCAGCAACTTAATGCAGCAAACACACCACCAAAATACCAGGTCCCAGAGTTGACTTTGTATTCCAGCCTAGGGTCATTATTAACATTGATTAACAGGAGAGAAAAAGACCAGCCTCATAATCTATTAAAACACACCATTCTCTGTTTCTTGTATCAGGTCACTTCTGCCAAAAGAACTATGCAGGTCCATTTTAAATGTACTAACAGGATCCACTTCGATTGTGTTGATGGACAATCCGTACTTCCAGTTTGGAGTAAAACCAAAAGTAAAGAATCCATTCTTAGTTAGCCTTCACTGTTGCCTCAAACATTAGGGGCGGAGCAGAGCACAGTCTGGGTACTATATCAACCCAGCAGTGATTGAAGCTCATTACACCACAATTAAAACAACACAAAATGCTGATTTGATATGAAATCAGTCAGAAACATTAGAAAACTTTTTTTAAAAAGGAAATAAAACTTTGAAGTACAAGTGGTAGAGCACTTTAAATGTGCAATGTTGAATAATTTACCTGCCTCCCAGTTCTTCCATAAGCAATGTTCCTTTCCATCAATACCACATTTCGAAACATTAATATCTGTTGTGGTTCTGTTCGCCGAGCTGGCAATTTTTATTGCAGACGTTTCGTCCCCTGTCTAGGTGGTATCCTCAGTGCTTGGGAGCCTCCTGTGAAGCGCTTCTGCAACACAAATTCCCAGTTCGGCGAACAGAACCACAACGAGCACCCGAGCTACAAATCTTCTCACAGACTTTGAACATTAATATCTAGCGTGGCTTCAAGGTAGGCAAGAAATAACCATGATCAATTGAGAAAGAACAATCGGGTGTTTTCTAAAGAGAAAAACATATTTTTAGGGGACACCCACAAAACAGATTACATTCAATATGTTTGCACAGAGAATAGCCCGTTGCAAATTCAGATTAGAGCTACAACTAAATATTCAGGTCTTATTTTCTGGATGCCATGCACTCCTAGCAGGTTGTATTTGCACAAACATCGATGATCAACTTTCTGTAATTCCATACAGCAGAAGCGTATTGGATGACCATAAATCCATAGGATACAGGTGCAGAATGAGGCCATTAAGCCCATCAAGTCTGACCTGCCATTCAATACGATTATAGCTGATCTGGTCATTCTCAGCTTTATTTTCTTGCCCTTTCCCCATTATCCTTTGATTCTTTTAATTATTAAAACTTTGTCTATCTCAGCATTCATTATATTTAGTGACCCATCCTCAGTGGATCTCTGGTAAACAATTCCACAGACTCACTACCCACTGAGAGAAGAAAATTCTCATCTCGGTCTTAAATAGGCGACCCCATATTCTAAGATTATACTTTCTGGTCCTAGACCCTCCAAAAGGTAAATATCTTTTTGCATCTATCCTGTCAAACCCTCTAAGATTCTTGTATGGTTGCATCTCATTCTTCTATAATCCAATGAATACAGGCCCAATCTACTCAACTTCTCATAAGACTGTCCCTCCATATCTAGTATCACGTCATGAAACAATCTCTGGAACTGCCTCCAATTCCAGTATACTTTTCATTATATACAGGGCCAAAACTGTTCACAATATTCAAGTTGTGTTCTGACTAGTGCCTTGTATAGCTTTAACACAACATCCCTGTTTTTATACTCCATTCTCTTTGAAATAAAGACCAACATTCCATTTGCCTTCCCTATTACCTAATGAACCATTTTTTTGAGATTCATGAACAAGGACTCTCAAATCCTTTGGTTCTGTAGATTTATACAGTCTTTCTTCACTTATACAATATTCAACTCCTACTTTGTTCCTGCCAAAGTGCATTATCTTACATTTCCCCACAGAATATTCCATCTGCCAAGTTTTTTTGCCTATTCATTTAACCTGTCAAAATCCATTAGCAAACTCTTTGTGTCACTTTTACCACTTACCTTCCCACCTATTTTTGTGCCATGTGCAAACTTGGTTACAGTGCATTGACTTTTCTCATCCAAGTCATTAATATGTATTCTACATAATCTTAGGCTTAGCACTAGTCTCTGTGGCACTCAACTATCACAAGTTGCTATTCTGAAATTGCCCATTTTCCTAACTCTGTCTTCTATTAATGAGCCCGTCCTCTATCCATGTTCATCCTTCATCATCGTGGGTTACCTTATTAAGTAAGCTAATGGGTGGTACCTTACCAAATGTCTTTTGAAAATCCAAATTTGTTAGATCCACTGCTTCCCCTTTATTTATCCTGTTGTTACCTCCTCAAAGAGGAGGCAATAAGTTTATCAGGTATGAATTCCCCTTCATGAAGCCATAATGATTCTACTTGGTCATATTATATTTCTAAATGCTCTGATATTATATTCTTTCTAATAGGCTCTAACATTTTCCCACCAGCAGACATTAAGCTAACTGGCCTATAGCTATGATTCGGAGATGCCGGTGTTCGACTGGGGTGTACAATGTTAAAAATCACACAACACCAGGTTATAGTCCAACAGGGTTTAATTGGAAGCACACTAGCTTTCGGAGTGACGCTGATGAAGGAGCGTCGCTCCGAAAGCTAGTGTGCTTCCAATTAAACCTGTTGGACTATAACCTGGTGTTGTGTGATTTTTAACTTTGGCCTATAGCTAGCTGTTTTAAATAAAGGTGTTATGTTGGCAGGTTTCCAATCCTCTGGGACTTTTCCATAATCTAAGGATTCCTGGAAGATTATTACTAGTTCACTCACTAACTCTGTAGTTACTTCCTTTAATATCTTCGGATATATCCCATCAGTTCTAGGGGACTTATCAGTCTTTAGCACCACTGGCTTCTTTTACACTTTTTCTCAAGTGATATATATTTCCTTTCCTCTTTTTGTCCCTTGAATATTTAACAACTTTGGAATGCCACTAAGAGTCTTCTATTGTGAAGACTGACACAATGTATTTATTCAACTCTTCTGCCATTTTCTGGTGCCCCATTATTATTTCCCCAGCCTCATTCTTTATATTCACTTTGGCCACTCTTCACGTGTTTTTAAAAAGCTCTTACTGTCCACATTAATAGTATTTTGCAAGTTTACTGTCAATTTATTTCCTCTCTCTTTACTCTTTTTTGGTCATCTTTTATCAGTGGCGAAGAGAGGGAGTGGTTGAGGATATGGTAGACTGCCAATCAAGTAGACTGCTTTGTCCTGGATGGTGTCAAGCTTCTAGAGAGTTGTTAGAGCTGCACTCATCCAGGCAAGTGGGGAGTAATTCATCACACTCCTGACTTGTGCCTTGTAGACAGGCTTTGGGGTGTCAGGAGGTGAGTTAATCACTGCAGGATTCCTAGACACTTATACCCACTGAGTTATACATAGTTAATGCAGTTCAGTTTCTGGTCAAAGGTAAAGCCCCAGGGTGTAGACAGTGGGAGATTCAGTGATGTTTATGCCATTGAATGTCAAGGAGTGATGATTAGATTCTCTTTTGTTAGGCACTTGCATGATACTTACCACTTGTCAGCCAAGTCTAGATATTGTCCAGATCATGTTGCATTTGAACATGGACAGTTTCAGTATGTAAGGAGTTACAAATGATGGTGCACACTGTGCTATCATCGAATGGAGCCTAAATATCAACACAGGCAGTTCAGTCAAATACTACAGTTCAGTGCCTTATATCCTATGTAAATCTATTTTCAAACGAGCCAAACCATTCTCAATCTTGCATTCCTTTTTGATACAATTAGGAAAAACCTTTAGTTACAAAGCTAAGGTTATTCAACTCTAGCCTCTGTTTGTACTTATCCTCCACACAAGCAGTCATCTTAATCTCATTTACCCTTTTCTCCCCCCCATTCCATTTAGCTACCTATTTCTTTGACACTTTCTATCCCCCTCTTTATCTCATTCCTACTATTTTTCATCAACTTTGAATGAACAATGAACATATGATAGAGATTAGCTATCACCTCACTAGGTGATAGCCCAGGTTGTAGGGATGAATGACCCACTCCTGTGTCATTAATCCTTTACATAGTTAGACCAACTCTGAAAAACCAAGTTACACCCAAAAGCTAACCTGTCTTTTTCTGGTATGTCTCCAGCGTCTTCATGCTCCAGACAGATTTTCACCATTCAACAGATTTTCTCTTTATCCCTAGTTCAGAATTTGACTGCAAGGCACAGCTGCTACATTTGTTGCCTCTCTGAGCAGAAAACTGTCCATGCACTGGAAAGCTGCAGGGGAACCCACCTGCTATGTTGAACTGCGCAATGCAATTTTCAGTCAGCACAATAGAACTGAACAACTTCAGCGCCTTCTGCTTGATTACAAATCAGTTCTGCTGATTATTAACTTTCAAGTTCAGGATGATAATCTTAGCAAGTATCACCTGCCCAAAAGCCCACTCTTGAGAACATTGCAAAATGTTGTACCATAGTGTAATGGAACCTGGATTTGACCATAATTCTCCACACATCTAACTTGAATTTCAATCATGTAATTAGCAGGCATTTCATATCAAGAGGCCAGGCATTTCCTCATGGGAATAGAAATTAAAACTATAGGGGTCATTGTTTAATTAAATGATTCTATTTAAATAAAGCATTTACATTTCTCTATAATCAGCAATAAAGACCTACCTCCTCACATCTTTAAACTGCCTCATTTACCTAAACAGCACAAATTGGAAAGGGAACAGTACTGATCACAGCATCCTACTGTGAGACGACTTCTGAGTAACAGGCAAATGACAGACTCATTCAATTAGGAAGACAATTCATAGGAAATAATATGGACAGACATCAATTCCGAAAGGTAAAACTCTATTCATTTATTTCATTATAACACATCCTTCTGCAGGCTGAGATCTAGAAGAGATAGAAAATTAATTGACATAAAAGAAAATTGAAAGAATGAAAAACAAGAAAACAATAACAGAATGTGCATTTCAGAACTATGAGATTTTGATAGAGTGAGAATGGGGAAACTGTTGTCATTCACAGAACAAATGGCAGTCAGAGGGCAAACGTTTAAGGTAATTGTCAATAGAATGGACATGAAGGGAAAACAAACAGGTCCATGAGGATAAAAAAAGTGAATGAATTTGTTGGATAATTCTTTCAAGGAGTGTATGCAGGCATGGTGCACCAAATGACTTCCTTTTGTAACGCCAGATTTTATGGTTGAATGTATTATTTGGATGCAGTGGGAAAGAGACCATATTAAAGTTAAAAGATAAAGTCTCCTTACCAGATCATTGGGTTGCTGTCTCACTGGAGGGTGGGGAGGGGGGGGGGGATGTTGTTGGTGGTGGCAGGCGAAGAGAGAGAGGGGGGTGGACTGGTGGTGGTTCAATCTGAGGGTCATCACACACACGGCGAAAGGCGTTACTCTGCATTGCAAACCACCATTCAGATAACTGAGCTAACTGACCTCCCTGGTTTGTGATGCACAGTGATGCCAACGGTGTGAGTTCAATTCCCACAGCAGCTGAGATGACCACAAAGGACTTTCCTCTTGTATGAGGCGCAGTGACCCTCAGGTTAAACCACCACCAGTTGTCTCTCTCTAACAAACAGTAACTCTATGGTCTGGTCAGACTATAGCGATTTTAACTTTTTCTAAGAGACCCCATTGTACAAGAGGAAAAAGACATACAATATCAGCGAATGAGATAAGGAGGAACATAAGGATAGGAATGCACAAGGCATGATTAGTAAGTTTACAGATGACAACAAAATAAGCAGTACTATGGACAGTGAGGCAGGTTATCAGAAATTGCAGCAGGACCTTGATCAGTTGAGGAAGTGGACTGAGAAATGGCAAACTGAGTTTAATATAGATAAGTGTGAGGTCTTGCATTTTGGAAAGTCAAATCAAGGTAGGAGTTTCATTCTGAATGGTAGAGTCTTAAGGAGTGTCATAGAACAGAGGGATCTTGGAGTCAGGTGCATGGTCCTCTGAGAGTGGAGTCACAGGTAGACAGGGATAAAAGGCTTATGGGACACTGGCCTTCATCAGTCAGGGCACTGAGTATAGAAGTTGGGAAGTTATGTTGCAGTTGTATAGGACATTGATGAGGCTGCACTTGGAGTACTGTATTCAGTTTTGGTCACCTTGCTATAAGAAGGATGTTATTAAACTGGGAAGAGTGCAGAACAAATTTACAATGATGTTGCCAGAACTCAACGGTCTGAGTAATAGGGAGAGGTTGGACAAGCCAGGACATTTTTCTTTAGAGCGTGGGGGACTGAGGGGGGGATCTTGTAGAAGCATACATGATCATGAGAAGCATGGGTAGGGTGAATGCAATGTCTAGGACTAGAAGTTTCAAGAGGAAAGAATAAAAGAGAACCTGAGGTGCAACCTTTGTATACAGAGGGAGGTACACATATGGAATGAGCTGCCAGTGAAAGTGGTTGAGGTGGGTACATTACCATTTAAAAGGCATTTGAACAAATACATGGATAGGAAAGGTTTCGAAGGATATGGGCCAATTGCAGGGAAATAGGGTTCACATGGATGGATATTTTAGTCGGCATGGACCAGCTTGAAAGACATTCTGGCTATTGAGGGAGTGCAGGGTTCACAAGGTCAATTCCTGGAATGGCGGGATTACCTTACACTGAAAGACTGAGCGACTGGGCTTGTATACCCTTGAGTTTAGAAGACTGAGAGGGGATCTGATTGAGACATATAAGATTATGAAAGGATTGGACACTCTGGAGGCAGGAAACATGTTTCCGCTGATGGGTGAGTGCCGAACCAGAGGACACAGCTTAAAAATACGGGGTAGATCATTTAGGACAGAGATGAGGAGAAACTTCTTCACCCAGAGAGTGGTGGCTGTGTGGAATGCTCTGCCCCAGAGGGCAGTGGAGGCCCAGTCTCTGGATTCATTTAAGAAAGAATTAGATAGAGCTCTCAAGGATAGTGGAATCAAGAGTTATGGAGATAAGGCAGGAACAGGATACTAATTAGGAATGATCAGCCATGATCATATTGAACGGCGGTGCAGGCTTGAAGGGCAGAATGGCCTACTCCTGCAACTATTGTCTATTGTCT
>NC_057712.1:129782647-129793524 GCF_004010195.1 Chiloscyllium plagiosum
GAATGCTCTTCCCCAGAGGGCAGTGGAGGCCCCGTCTCTGGATTCATTTAAGAAATGGATAGAGCTCTCAAGGATTGTGGAATCAAGGGTTATGGAGATAAGGGAGGAACAGGATACTGATTAAGGATGATCAGCCATGATCATATTGAATGGTGGTGCAGGCTCAAAGGGCAGAATGGCCTACTCCTGCACCTATTGTCTATTGTCATAGCTTGGGCTGAATGGCCTGTCTCTGTGCTGTAGGACTCTATGACTCTAGATAGGAGAACTGGGAGTAGACAGTGAGGAAGTTAAGCCCTGTTGCTGGAATGCACAATTTCTGGCTTTGCTGAGAAATGACTGCTTTCAAAGCCTAATGGATCAATGTAATGAAATAGTGTATCCCTATCTTATGTGCAGCAATGAGAAAGGAGGATTACAGGTAGCTTCAGAAACAAACCCTCAAAGCCATCGCTATTTATCAAAGAATGTCCAATATTATTCCATTAAAATGAAATATCCTAACTGCAAACATTTACCCAACAACCCACCAAGTGAGGTTTCCTATTGCATGTGTTCTTTCACTACCAGGAATGATGGCAATGACACTGCATATCAATGATGTGGCTGTGCCTGTGTTGGAGTGGGGTGGGCAAAGTTAAAAATCACAGTGTGGAGGCCAAGGATTGCAACTCCTGGCATGTTCTGGCCAAAGTGCAGAAGGTGTTAAAGTGAAGGGTAGCACCAGCTGAGTTCTGGTTACCTCTGATGGCTGGGAGATGATGCAAGCAGTTGCCTAAGAAATGCAGCATGAAAACGTAGCCATGGGATCGGGAAAGGCCACACATTGAGCCCATGTGACAGGTCAGTCTGGAGTCGAACTGGCAGTAGGCGGTTCCCAATTCAGTTCTAGCTGGAGCTGGCTTTTCAGACATAGTAGGGAGCAGGGGGTCAGTCCGGCCCACGTGAGTTGTGATCGTTCAGTGAAACAATGAGTCTCTGGTTCAGAGGAGCCTGTGGAGTGAAGTGGTTGGCTGCCCAGTATCAGGCCAACACAGTGGGATGCAGCATCCAAAGAAAAGATTGAGCAGCTGGGATGCGGCCAGTCACTGGGGTA
Organism: Chiloscyllium plagiosum; assembly: GCF_004010195.1. NCBI lineage: Eukaryota > Metazoa > Chordata > Chondrichthyes > Orectolobiformes > Hemiscylliidae > Chiloscyllium > Chiloscyllium plagiosum. The sequence continues at coordinate 129,783,744 of NC_057712.1, forward strand.
TTTTTAGTAGCAGTCTCGTTACCTGAAACTAACCTTCAGGAAGAACGAAGCGGGGGCATTCAGGCTGCATTGAAGCTGCTGGTGAAAGGAATAGTGGCCAGATCTCCAAATAAGAGGCAATTTCTAAAGGAGAATGAGGAAGACAGTGCGCTTTAAGGTTTTTGAAGAATCATTTTGGGTCACTGTGGGTCTGTGTTGGTTGGATTAGCCTTTTCATAGCAATCACAGTCAGCCGTGGTTCATTCTTTTGGCAATCAGAATTTCAAATGTCATCCAATTTTTAAAATGTTACTCATCCCCAAAGTAAGCAGTCTCATCCAGGATCATTAAGCACTCTGCTTTTCTTTAATGTGTATTAAATTATATGGGATTAGATACCCAGGATCATTGAAAAGTTTGCAACTCACATGAGACTTATAAGTGTAGGAAACAATAAGGGAACATAAACAGGAGGGCACAGACTGGTGAAATGGTCAGATGCATGAAACTTAAAGCATAGCAGCGCAAGATGATACATTTTTGTACAAAGGATAAAGAAATAATATATATTAATGATATTATTTGGAAGAGGGTGCAGGTTCACAATTGCCTACCAAGTCTGCTCTGCCATTCAATGATCTGAGAATCCTCGACTCCACTTTCCTCCCATTTCCCCATAACCCTTGATACCCTTACTGATAAAAAATCTGTCTCTCTCAGCTATGAGTATACTTAACAACACAGTCTCAGCCGAAACAATTTCACAGATTCACTATTTTCAAAGAATATATTCCTCCTCACCTCTGTGTGAAATATGCAGCTCCTTATGCTATGATTATGCTATCTGATCCTAGACTTCCCCATAAAGGGAAACCAGCTTTCCACATCTGTCCCAGGAAGTTCTCTCGGAATCTTGTATGTTACAATCGTATTGTCTCTCACTCTTCCAATGAGACGAAAAGTGTTATGCTGGAAAAGCACAGCAGGTCATGCAGCAACAGGAGCAAGAGAATCGACATTTCGGGCATAAGCCTAGGCAGTGGCCTTGTGAATCCAGACTCACAGCAATATAGTTGGCTCTTAACTGCTCCTCCAGAATAGGTCATAGATGCTGGCTGAGCCAGCGATACCCTCATCCCATGAATGAATATTAAAAAGTCCCATTTGCATTTCCTGTTACCCACTAGACATGGATGCTAGCTTTTTCATGGACAAAGACTCCCAAATCCCTCTATTCTGTAACATTCTGCTCTTTCCCCATTTAAATAATATGCAGTCCTTTATTCTTCCTGCCAAAGTGCATAATCTCACATTTCCCCACATTATATTTCAGCTACCAAATTTTTGCCACTTGTTTAACCTTTCTATTTCTCTCTACAGTCTCTTTGCGTCAACCTCACCACTTGCCTTTCTACCTGTTTTTGTGTCATCAGCAATATTACTGATAGTATATTCATTTTCCTAATCAAGTCATTAATATATATTGTAAATTATTGTGGTCCCACTACATCTACATAGAGTTATACAGCACAGAACAACTCCCTTCAGTCCAACTCCCCTGCGCTGACCAGACATCCCAACACATCTTCTGATCCGAGATTATTTCTTGTTATCATATTTGTTCCATTTGTAGCAACAATGTTACTCCATCACCCATTCCTTCCTGCCTGTCTTTTCAGAAAGTCACATACCTCTGAATATTTAGTTCCCAGGTTTGGTCTCCTTGCAACCATGCCTCCGAAATGGCTACAAAATTGTACCACTAAGCTGTATTTGTGCGGTTAATTAATCTATTTTATTCCAAATATTATGTGCATTCAAGGAAAGAGCGATTAAAGTTACGTTTTTACCATTATATTCCATTTTGACCCTTCTTACTGCTGTTTTTCTATGTTTGCATACTCTATCCCTTCCAGTCCCATTCTGGATTATCAGTGTAGCTGCTGTGTAATTCTATGCCCCCCCTCCCCCTCCAAACCCCACACCTTTCTAATTAGTTTAAAGACCCCTCTATAGCCCTAGCTATTTGATTCACCAGATACTGGTCCCAGCACAGTTCAAATGAAGCCAATTCACCAGAACAGCTCCCCTCTCCTCAGTACTGATACCATTGCCCGATGAGCTGAAAACCATTCCACCCTTGGGAGGCTGCTAGAAACAATAGTGCAGAACAAAATATATTGAAACATGGAGAAAGGTGCATTAATTAAGGAAAGCCAGCATGGATTGTTTAAGAACAACTGATGTTTAATTAATTTTTTGGGATTATTTTGGATGAGAGAGTTAATAAAGGTTATTCTGTTGACATCATATATGCAGAGTTCCAAAAGGCATCTAATATGGCGCCATGCAACATCGGGCAATTCTTGGAGCCAAATAAACCTTCTGATCGGTTGCAAAACAATGAGACTCTCCAAGCTGCATTAAAGCTGATCGTAGAGATCTAAGGTTCAGTGGGTTTTTCCCTAGTGATAATTTAAGGTGCCAAGACTAGAGGATGAAATTTGAAGGGTTTAAAATTCATGGGCTGCAATTGTTGGATTAACTGTCTGTATTTAAATTTGATGAAGAAGAATGATTGTGATGTATGGAAGGATGTAAGAATGGGAATGGGATAGACACTGACAACCATTTCTAATCCTCCTCAGACTCAGGGGCAGTCCCAAAGGACTGGAAAATTGCAAAGGTTACACCATTTTCAAACAATAAGTCTGGCATTTCCAGCCCAACCAGCTTAACAGTGGTGGGAGGCTGCTAGAAACAATAGTGCAGAACAAAATATATTGAAACATGGAGAAAGGTGCATTAATTAAGGAAAGCCAGCATGGATTGTTTAAGAACAACTGATGTTTAATTAATTTTTTGGGATTATTTTGGATGAGAGAGTTAATAAAGGTTATTCTGTTGACATCATATATGCAGAGTTCCAAAAGGCATCTAATATGGCGCCATGCAACAGTTTTCTGAGCAAAGCTGTAGCTCATGAAATAAAATAGGTAGTTGCAACTAGGATGTGAAATTGGCTGAGTGATAGGAAACTGGGTAGTGGTAAAGGGAAGTTTTCTTTGGACTGGAGAAAGGTTTGCAGTGGGTTTCTCCAGGCGACATGTTGGGACCCATTTTCAGATCTAGACCTCGGTGTGTACAATACAATTTCAAATCTCGCGCGTGAGACGAAACCTGGAAACACTGTGAACTGTGAGAACCACCACAAAGAGCTTCAAAATGACACAGACAAGTTGATGGAATAGGTGCACAAGGAGCAGCTGAAATTTAATGCAGGGTATGTGAACTGATTCACTTTGGGAGAAAAAACAGAGATGGCTAATTTAAAATACAGGGTTCAATTCTGAAGGTGATATAGAAGCAGAGGAACCTGGGTGTACATATATACAAGTTATTGAAGATGGTGGGAGAGGTTGAGAGAGAAGTTAGTAAACCATGCGGCATCCTAGGCCTTATTAAGAGGGAAACATATTATGCTAAACTTGCATAAAACGGCATGTCTAGTATTGCACTTTTAAAAAGCTGTGAAAGCATTAGAGAGTGTGCAGAAGATTCACACGATTGATGTAACAGGGATGAAGGAATTCAGTTATACCAAAAGGCTGGAGAAGTCATACAAGCGCAGTTCCAGCAGCACTTAAGAAGCTCAACACCTTCCAAGATAGGGCAGCCCCATCTAATTGGCAATTCTTCAGCATTCACTCCTTCCACTGCCAATGCATAACAGCTGCAGTGTCCTTTATTTACTGCATCAGCTTGCCTATGCACCTTCCAACCTCTAATATATGGAAGGGCAAGAGCAGGAGGCACATGGGAACACCACTGCAGTGGACAGTGAAGAAGGTTGTCTAAGAGTACAATGGGATTTTGATCAACTGGGCTGAGGGATGGCAGACAGAGTTTAACTTGGATCAATGCGAGGTGTTGCACTTTGGTAAGACAAACCACGACAGAACTTACATAGCTAACAGTAGGGCACTGGACTGTGTTGTCGAGACCCAGGGGTTCAGGTACATACTTCCTTGAAAATGTACCTAGACAGGTAGAGAAGGTGATGAAGAAGGCATTTGGCACATTTGCCTTCATTGGTCAGAGCACTGAGTATAGGAATTGGGGCATCATGTTGCAACTGTCCACATCATTACTGAGGTCTCTTTTAGAGTACTGCGTGCTGTTCTGGTTGCCCTGCCATAGAAGCGTATTGTTAAATTGGGGTACAAAAGGGTAAGGGTACATAAAAGATTTACAGTACAAGGATGTTACCAGGACTGAAGGGTTTCAGTTATAAGGAAAAGCTGGATGGGCTGGGACTTTTTATCCCTGGAGTGTAGGGGGTTGAGAGGGGTGAGGTTTATAAAAACATGAGGGGCATAGAAGTTGCGAATAGCCAATTCTTTTCGCCAAGGTAGGGGAGTTCAAAACTAGAGGCACAGATTTAAAGTGAAAGGGGAAAGATTTAAGAGGGACCGGAGGGGCAACTTTATCACACAGAGGGTAGTTTGTATGTGGAATGAATTGCCAGACAAAGTGGCAGATGCAGGTACAGTTACAACATTTAAAAGACATTTGGACAGTTACACATGGATTGGAAAGGTTTAGAGGGACATGGACCAAAAGCAGGCAAATCGGACCAGTTCATTCTGGGAAACTTGGTCGGCATGGATAAGTTGCATCGAAGGATCTGCTTCCGTGCTGTCTGACTCGACGGAGCGAGAGTTAAGGAACTTCAAACCTGTAGGTAATTTAAAGTTGGAACCATTTTCCTTAAGGAAAAATTATTGAGATTTAATTTGATAAAGGGTTTCAAAATCACAAGGGCTCCCGACAATGTAATTAGAGAGAAACTGTCCCATTGGTAGATGAATCAAGAACAAGGTTTAGGAAATTGACAAGAGAAACAATGGCGACAGAAGGAAAAGTCTTTTTCACACAATGAGTGGTTACAATCTGAAATACGCTGCCTGTGGAGGCAGGTTCATTCAAGAGGGAATTGGATTATCTGAATGTTGTGGAAAGAGGATCATGGAACTGGGTAATTTGCTCAGAAAGCTGGAACAAATATGACGGGCTGAAGGGTCTCCTTCTGTACTGCTTCAATTCTGAGATTCCCTGTCAGTGTGGAACAGCAGTCATGTTGGCAAATAAGTCACTAGAAATAACGTGGGCACTCAAGCAGCCTACTATAAGGAAATAGCTGAAGAACTTAATAAATACTTTGTGTCAGACTTCACCTGGAAGACATGAGTAATATCCCAACAATTAAGGAGAGTCAAGAGGCAGAGTTGAGTATGGTAGCCATTACAAAAGAGAAAGTGCTAGATAAGCTAAATGGTCTAAAAATTGATAAATCTCCAGGCCCCGATGGGCTACATCCTAGAATTCTGAGGCAGGTGGCTGAGGAAATAGCGGAGGCGTTGGTGTAATCTTTCAAAAATTACTGGAGTCAGGGAAAGTCTCAGATGATTGGAAAATCACTGTTGTAACCCCTTTGTTCAAGAAAGGATCAAAACAAGAGATGGAAAATTATAGGCCAATTAGCCTAACCTCGGTTGTTGGTAAAATTCTAGAGTCCATCGTTAAGGAGGAGATTTCTAAATTCTTGGAAGTGCAGGGTGGGATTAGAACAAGTCAGCATGGATTTAGTAAGGGGAGATCGTGCCTGACAAACTGTTAGAATTCTTTGAAGAGGTAACAAGTAGGTTAGACCAGGAAACTCAGTGGATGTTATCTACTTAGACTTCCAAAAGGCCTTTGATAAGATGCCTCTAGGGAGGTTGCTGAGTAAGTGAGGGCCCATGGTGTTCGAGGTGAGCTACTGGCATGGATTGAGGATTGGCTGTCTGACAGAAGGCAGAGAGATGGGATAAAAGGTTCTTTTTCGGAATGACAGCTAGTGACAAGTGGTGTCCCGCAGGGTTCAGTGTTGGGGCTGTAGCTGTTCACTTTACATATTAATGATCTGGATGAAGGGACTAGGGGCATTCTGGTGAAGATCACTGATAATATGAAGTTAGGTGGACAGGCAGGTGGTACTGAGGAGGTGGGGAGGCTGCAGAAAGATTTAGACAGTTTAGAAGAGTGGTCAAAGAAATGGCTGGTGAAATTCAATGTGAGCAAATGTGAGGTCTTGCACTTTGGAAAAAAGAATACAGGGATGGGCTATTTTCTAAATTGTGAGAAAATTCTAAAGCCAAAGTATAAAGGGATCTGGGAATGCTACTCCAGGATTCTCTAAGGGTTGGCTTGCAGGTTGAGTCCGTGGTTAAGAAAACAAATGTAATGTTGTCATTTACCTCAAGATGGTTGGAATGTAAAAGCAGCGATGTACTACTGAGACTTTATAAAGCTCTGGTTAGACCCCATTTAGAATACTGTGTCCAATTTTGGGACCCACGCCTCAGGAAGGACATACTGGCACTGGAACGTGTCCAGCGGAGATTCACACGGATGATCCCTGGAATAAGGTGATGAACGGCTGAGGATCCTGGGATTGTATTCATTTGAGTTTAGAAGGTTGAGGGGAGATCTAATAGAAACTTACAAGATAATGCATGGCTTAGAAAGGGCGGATGCTGGAAAATTGTTTACATCGGGGGGGATACCAGGACTCGTGCGCATAGCCTTAGATTAGAGGGGGGGTCAATTTAAAACAGAAATGAGGAAACATTTCTTTGGCCAGAGAGTGGTGAGCCTGTGGAATTCATTGCCATGGATCGCAGTGCAGGCCGGGGCGTTAAATGTCTTTAAGGCGGAGATTGATAAATTCTTAATCTCACAAGGAATTAAGGGATATGGGGAAAGTGCAGGTTAGTGCCGTTGAAATGCCCATCAGCCATGATTGAATGGCGGAGTGGACTTAATGGGCCGAATGGCCTTACTTCCACTCCTATGTCTTATGGTCTTATCAAAGGATACAGCAAGATATAGATCACTTAGAAAACTGGATAGAGAATTGGCAGATGGAGATGGTGCACTTGGAAGGTCAAAGCCAAGAGGAAAATATACAGTAAATGGCAGGACCCTTAGGAGCATTGATATACAAAGGGATCTTGTGGTGTAAGGCCATAGCCCCTAAAAGTGGCAACAGAAGTGGATAAGATGGGAAAGAAAGTGTACAGCATGTTTGCCTTTATTAATCATGGCACTGAGTAAAAACGTTAGCAAGTGCCGTTGCAGCTGTATAAAACTTTAGTCAGACCACATGTGGAATATTGTGTGCAACTGTGTTCCCCACAGTACAGAAAAAGCGCAGAGGCTTTGGAGAAGATGGAAAAGAGATTTAGCAGGATGTTGCTTGGATTGGAATGTATTAGCTATAAGGACAGGACGGACAAACTTGGATTGTTTTTGCTAGAGCATCCGAGGCTGAAGGGCGACCTGATAGAAGTACAGCAAACCTTTTATTAATCGGCATTGATAGGACTTGAGTGACTGCAATGAACACTTTGGCGCCATCTTCAGCACATGAATAAAGAATAAAGAAGTTTTCTTTTTAAAATGACTCGAATTTTAGTCTTTTCACAAAGTCCAACAGTGCACCGAGATTTCAGATCACCCTGGCCATTTCTCTAGACCATGCTGACCTTCAAACATCAAGGCATCACTTCCTGTCCCTAAGGGTCTCACCTCCGCTCCCAGACTCTCCCACCTACTGGCCTCCGCTCCTGGATTCTTCCCCGCACACCCACTGCACTCCGTTCTGGAGCTCGCTGCCCTCGTGTTGGCCTGGCCTTGGACTCTCTGCCCCTGTATTGGCCTGGCCTGGGACACTCTGCCCCCGCGTTGGTCCGACCTGGGACTCTGCCCCCGCGTCGGCCTGGCCTGGACTCTCTGCCCCCGCGTCGGCCCGGCCTGGGACTCTCTGCCCCCTATGTTGGCCTAGCCGGGGACTCTCTGCCCCCGCGTCGGCCTGGCCTGGGACTGTGCCCCCGCGTCGGCCCGGCCTGGGACTCTCTGCCCCCTACGGTGGCCTGGCCAGGGACTCTCTGCCCCCTACGGTGGCCTGGCCGGGGACTCTCTGCCCCCTACGGAGGCCTGGCCGGGGACTCTCTGCCCCCTACGGTGGCCTGGCCGGGGACTCTCTGCCCTCATGTTGGCCTGGCCTGGGACTCTCTGCCCTCATGATGGCCTGGCTGGGGACTCTCTGCTCCCACGTTGGCCTGGACTGGGACTCGCTGCCCTCGGGTTGGCCTGGCCTGGGACTCTCTGCTCCCGCGTTGGCCTGGCCTGGGACTCTCTGCCCCCTACGTTGGCCTAGCCGGGGACTCTCTGCTCCCATGTTGGCCTGGCTTGGGACTCTCTGCCCCCTACGTTGGCCTAGCCTGGGACTCTCTGCCCTCGTGTTGGCCTAGCCGGGGACTCTCTGCCCCCTACGTTGGCCTGGCCTGGGACTCTCTGCCCTCACATTGGCCTGGCCTGGGACTCTCTGCTCCCGCGTTGGCCTGGCCGGGGACTCTCTGCCCTCACATTGGCCTGGCCTGGGACTCTCTGCCCCCTACGTTGGCCTAGCCTGGGACTCTCTGCTCCCATGTTGGCCTGGCCTGGGACTCTCTGCCCCCTACGTTGGCCTGGCCTGGGACTCTCTGCCCCCACGTTGGCCTAGCCTGGGATCTCTGCAGCCGTGTTGTCCTGGCCGGGGATTCTCTGCCCCCGCGTTGTCCTGGCCTGGGACTCTCTGACCCCGCGTTGGCCTGGGCATCTCTGCCCTCCGCGTTGGCCTGGCCTGGGACTCTCTGCCCCCGTGTTAACCTGGCCTTGGAATCTCTGCTCCCGCGTTGGCCTGGCATGGAACTCTCTGCCCCCGTGTTGACCTGGCCTTGGAATCTCTGCACTCCGCGTTGGCCTGACCTGGGTCTCTCTGCCCGGGTGTTGGCCTGGACTGGCCTGGGACACTCTGCCCCCACGTTGGCGTGGCCTGGGACGGTCTGCCCCCGCGTTGGCCTGGCCTGGGACTCTCTGCCCCCATCTTGGCCTGACCTGGGACACTCTGCCCCTGAGTTGGCCTGGCCTGGGACGCTCTGCTCCTGCGTTGGCTGGCCTGGCCTGGGACTCTCTGCCCCCATGTTGGTCTGGGACTCTCTGCCCCCTTGTTGGCCTGGCCTGGGACTCTCTATCCCTGTGTGGTCCTGGCCTGGAACTCTCTGTAGCCCTGCAGCCTGGCCTGGGACTCGCTGCTCTCGCGTTGGCCTGGCCTAGGACTCTCTAACCCTGAGTTTGCCTGGCCTGGGACACTCTGCTCCTGCGTTGGCTGGCCAGGCCTGGGACTCTCTGCCCCCGCGTTGCCTGGCACTCTCTGCCCCCGTGTTGGCCTGGCATGCGACTCTCTGCCCTCGTGTTGGCCTGGCCTGGGACTTTCTGCCCTCGCGTTGGCCAGGCCTGGGACACGCTGCCATTGTGTTGGCCTAGCCTGGGACTCTCTGCCCCAGCGTTGGCCTGGCCTGGGACATGATGGCCCCGTGTAGCCTGGCCTGGGACTCTCTGCAGCCGTGTAGCCTGGCCTGGGACTCTCTATCCCCGGCGTTGGCCTGGCCTGGGACTCTCTATCCCCGGCGTTGGCCTGGCCTGGAACTCTCTATCCTCCGTGTTGGCCTAGCCTGGGACTCTCTGCCCCCGCGTTGGCCTGGCCTGGGACATGATGGCCCCGTGTAGCCTGGCCTGGGACTCTCTACCCCCGGCGTTGGCCTGGCCTGGGATTCTCTGCCCCCGCGTTGGCCTGGCCTGGGACTCTCTGCCCTCCGTGTGCCTGGCCTGGGACTCTCTACCCCCGGCGTTGGCCTGGCCTGGGACTCTCTATCCC
>NC_057712.1:129797626-129810971 GCF_004010195.1 Chiloscyllium plagiosum
CCGTGTTGGCCTGGCCTGGGACTCTCTAACCCTGAGTTTGCCTGGCCTGGGACTCTCTGCTCCTGCGTTGGCCTGGGACTCTCTGCCCCCCTGTTGGCCTAGCCTGGGACTTTCTGCCCTCGTGTTGGCCAGGCCTGGGACACGCTGCCATCATGTTGGCCTGGCCTGGGACTTGCTGCCCTCGCGTTGGCTGGCCTCGGACTCTCTGCCCCATGTAGCCTGGCCTGGTGGGACTCCCTGCCCTCCGTGTTGGCCTGGCCTGGGACTCTCTGCCCCCGTGTTGGCCTGGCCTGGGACTCTCTAACCCTGAGTTTGCCTGGCCTGGGACTCTCTGCTCCTGCGTTGGCCTGGGACTCTCTGCCCCCCTGTTGGCCTAGCCTGGGACTTTCTGCCCTCGTGTTGGCCAGGCCTGGGACACGCTGCCATCATGTTGGCCTGGCCTGGGACTTGCTGCCCTCGCGTTGGCTGGCCTCGGACTCTCTGCCCCATGTAGCCTGGCCTGGGATTCTCTGTCCGCACATTGGCTTGCCTGGCCTGGGACTCTCTGCCCCCGTCTTGGCCTGGCCTGGGACTCTCTGCCCCTGAGATTGCCTGGCCTGGGACTCTCTGCCCTCGTGTTGTCCTGGCCTCTGACTCTCTGCCCTCGTGTTGGCCTGGTCTGGGACACTCTGCCCCTGAGTTGGCCTGGCCTTGGACTCTCTGCTCTTGCGTTGGCTGGCCTGGCCTGGGACTCTCTGCCCCTGTGTTGGCCTGGCCTGGGACTGTCTGCCCCCCCTTGTTGGCCTGGCCTAGGACTGTCTATCCCCGTGTGGTCCTGGCCTGGGACTCTCTGCCCCCCTTGTTGGCTTGACCTGCGACTCTCTGCACTCCGCGTTGGCCCGGCCTGGGACTCACTGCCCCCGGCGTTGGCCTGGCCTGGGACACTCTGCCCCCGCGTTGGCCTGCCCTGAAACTCTCTGCCCCCGCGTTGGCCTGGCCTGGGACACTCTGCCCCCGCGTTGGTCTGCCCTGGGACACTCTGCCCCCGCGTTGGTCTGCCCTGGGACACTCTGCCCCCGCGTTGGCCCGGCCTGGGACTCTCTGTCCGCGCATTGTCTTGCCTGGCCTGGCACTCTCTGCCCCCGTGTTGGCCTGGCCTGGGACTCTCTGCCCCTGAGTTGGTCTGGCCTGGGACTCTCTGCCCCTGAGATGGCCTGGTCTGGGACTCTCTGCCCCTGAGTTGGTCTGGCCTGGCCTGGGACACTCTGCCCCCACGTTGGTCTGGGACTCTCTGCCCCCGTGTTGGTCTGGCTTGGGACTCTCTGCCCTCATGTTGGCCTGGCCTGGGACTCTCTGCCCTTGCGTTGACCTGACCTGGGACTCTCTTCCCTGTGTTGGCCTGGGACTCTCTGCCCTCATGTTGGCCTGGCCTGGGACTCTCTGCCCCCCGCGTTGACCTGACCTGGGACTCTTTTCCCTGTGTTGGCCTGGGACTCTCTGCCCTCATGTTGGCCTGGCCTGGGACTTTCTGCCCTTGCGTTGACCTGACCTGGGACTCTCTTCCCTGTGTTGGCCTGGCCTGGGATTCTCTGCCACCCTGTTGGCCCGGCCTGGGACTCTCTGCCCTTGCGTTGACCTGACCTGGGACTCTCTGTCCCCCTGTCGACCTGGCCTGGGACTGTCTGCCGTCGTGTTGGCCTGACCTGAGACACTCTTGCCTCTGTGTTGGCCTGGCCTGGGACTCTCTGCCCTCCGCGTTCGACTGGCCTGGGATTTTCTGCCCTCCGCGTTGGTCTGACCTGGGACGCTCAGCCCCCGCGTTGGCCTGGCCTAGGACTCTCAGCCCCCGCGTTGGCCTGGCCTGGTACACTCTGCTCCTGCGTTACCCGGGCCTAAGACTCCCTGCCCGCGTGTTGGCCAGGCCTGGGAATCTCTGCTCCTGCGTTGGCCTGACCTGGGACTCTCTGCCCTCGCGTTGACCTGGCTTGGCCTGGGACACTCTGCCCCCGTGTTGGCCTGGCCTGGCCTGGACATTCTGCCCTCGCGTTGGCCTGGCCAGGAACTCTCTGCCCTCATGTTGGCCTGGCCTGTGACTCTCTGCCACCGTGTTGGCCTGGCCTGGCCTGGACACTCTGCCCCCTTGTTGGCCTGGCCCGAGACTCTCTGCATTCCGCGTTGGCCTGGCCTGGGATTTTCTGCCCCGTGTTGGCCTGGCCTGGGACTCCATGCCCCCGCGTTGGTCGGGCCTGGGACTCCCTGCCCTCTGTGTTGGCCTGGCCTGGCCTGGGACTCTCTGCCCTCCGTGTTGGCCTGGCCTGGGACTCTCTGCCTTGGCCTGGCCTGGAATCTCTGCCCCCATGTTGGCCTGGCCTGGGACTCTGTGCCCCCCGCGTTGGCCTGGCCTGGGACTCTCTGCTCCTGCGTTGGCCTGACCTAGGAATCTCTGCCCTCATGTTGGCCTGGCCTGGGACTCTCTGCCCCCCGCGTTGACCTGACCTGGGACTCTCTTCCCTGTGTTGGCCTGGGACTCTCTGCCCTCATGTTGGCCTGGCCTGGGACTTTCTGCCCTTGCGTTGACCTGACCTGGGACTCTCTTCCCTGTGTTGGCCTGGCCTGGGATTCTCTGCCACCCTGTTGGCCCGGCCTGGGACTCTCTGCCCTTGCGTTGACCTGACCTGGGACTCTTTGTCCCCGTGTTGGCCTGGCCTGGGACACTCTGCTCCTGAGATGGCCTGGCCTGGGACTCTCTGCCCCTGAGTTGGTCTGGCCTGGGACTCTCTGCCCCTGAGTTGGTCTGGCCTGGGACTCTCTGTCCGCGCATTGGCTTGCCTGGCCTGGCACTCTCTGCCCCCGTGTTGGCCTGGCCTGGGACTCTCTGCTCCTGAGATGGCCTGGCCTGGGACACTCTGCTCCCGCGTTGGCCGGGCCAGACACTCTCTGCCCCCGTGTTGGCCTGACCTGGGACACTCCGCTCCCCGCATTGGCTTGGCCTGGGACTCACTGCCCCCGTGTAGCCGGGCCTGGGACGCTCTGTCGCCCGCATTGGCCTGGCCTGGGACTCACTGCCCCCGTGTTGGCCTGGCCTGGGAATCTCTGCATTCCGCGTTGGCCTGGCCTGGGACTCTCTGCCCCTTGTAGGCCTGACCTGGGACTCTCTGCCTCCGTGTTGACCTGGCCTGGCCTGGACACTCTGCCCTCGCCTTGGCCTGGCCTGGGACTCTCTGCCCTCATGTTGGCCTGGCCTGCGACTCTCTGCCCCCGTGTTGGCCTGGCCTGGCCTGGGACTTTCTGCCCTCCGCGTTGGCCTGGCCTGGGACTCTCTGCCCTTGCGTTGGCCTGGCCTGGGACACTCTGCCTTCGCGTTGGCCTGGCCTGGGACTCTCTGCCCCCGCATTGGCCTGGCCTGGGATTCTCTGCCCCCGCGTTGGCCAGGCCTGGGAATCTCTGCATTCCGGGTTGGCCTGGCCTGGGACTCTCTGCCCCGTATTGGCTTGACCTGGGACTCTCTGTCCCCTGCGTTTGCATGGACTGGGACTCTCTGCTCCTGCGTTGGCCTGACCGGGGACTCTCTGCTCCTGCGTTGGCCTGACCTAAGACTCTCTGCCCCTGCACTGGTCTGGCCTGGGACTCTCTGCCCCCGTGTTGGCCTGGCCTGGTACTCTCTGCCCTCCGCGTTGGCCTGGCCTGGGATTCTCTGCCCCCGTGTTGGCCTGGCCTGGGTCTCTCTGCCCCCGCATTGGCCAGGCCTGGGACACTCTGCTCCTCGCGTTGGCCTGGCCTGGGACTTTCTGCTCCTGTGTTGGCCTGGCCTGGGACTCTCTGCCCTCCGTGTTGGCCTGGCCTGGGACTCTCTGCCCTCCGCGTTGGCCTGGCCTGGGACTCTCTGCTCCTGCATTGGCCAGGCCTGGGACACTCTGCTCCTCGCGTTGGCCAGGCCTGGGACTTTCTGCTCCTGTGTTGGCCTGGCCTGGGACTCTCTGCCCTCCTGTGTTGGCCTGGCCTGAGACTCTCTGCCCTCCGCGTTGGCCTGACCTGGGACTCTCTACCCTCCTCGTTGGCCTGGGACTCTCTGCCCTTGCGTTGACCTGACCTGGGACTTTCTTCCCTCTGTGTTGGCCTGGCCTGGGACTCTCTGCCGTCCGCTTTGGCCTGGCCTGGGACTCTCTGCTCCTGCATTGGCCTGGCCTGGGACTCTCTGCTCCTGCGTTGGCCTGACCTGGGACTCTCTGCCCTCATGTTGGCCTGGCCTGGGACCTCTGCCCCCGTGTTGGCCTGGCCTGGGAATCTCTGCATTCCACGTTGGCCTGGCCTGGGATTCTCTGCCCCCTGTTGGCCTAGCCTGGGACTCTCTGCCCCCATGTTGGCCTGACCTGGCCTGGGACTCTCTGCCTTCGCGTTGGCCTGGCCTGACCTGGGACACTCTGCCCCCTTGTTGGCCTGGCCTGGACACTCTTCCCCCGCGTTGGCCTGGCCTGGGACTCTCTGCCCTCCGCTTTGGCCTGGCCTGGGATTCTCTGCCCCGTGTTGGCCTGACCTGGGACTCTATGGCCCCATGTTGCCTGGCCTGGGACTGTCTGCCCCCGTGTACCCTGGCCTGGGACTCTCTGCCCCCGTGTTGGCCTGGCCTGGGACTGTCTGCCGCCGCGTTGGCCTGGCCTGGGACTCTCTGCCCTCATGTTGGCCTGGCCTGGGACTGTCTGCCGCCGCATTGGCCTGGCCTGGGACACTCTGCAGCCATGTTGCCTGGCCTGGGACTCTCTGCCCCCCGCGTTGACCTGAACTGGGACTCTCTGCCCTCATGTTGGCCTGGCCTGCGACTCTCTGCTCCCGTGTTGGCATGTCCTGGGACTCTCTGCACCCGTGTTGGCCTGGCCTGGCACTGTCTGCCCCTGTGTTGGCCTGGCCTGGGACTCTCTGCCCTACGCGTTGGCCTGACCTGGGACTCTCTGCCCTTGCGTTGACCTGACCTGGGACTTTCTTCCCTCTGTGTTGGCCTGGCCTGGGACTCTCTGCCCCCGCATTGGCCTGGCCTGGGATTCTCTGCACCCGTGTTGGCCTGGTCTGGGACTCTCTCCCCCCGTGTTGGGCAGGCCTGGGCCACTCTTCTCCCCGCGTTGGCCTGGCTTGGGACTTTCTGCTCCTGCGTTGGCCTGACCTGGGTCTCTCCGCCCTCATGTTGGCCTGGCCTGGGACTCTCTGCCCCCTTTTGGCCTGACCTGGGACTCTCTGCTCCTGCGTTCGCCTGACCTGGGACTCTCTGCCCCCGTGTTGTCCTGGCCTGGCCTGGGACTCTCTGCACCAGTGTTGCCTGGCCTGGGACTCTCTGACCCTGCGTTGGCCTGGCCTAGGACTCTCTGCCCCCGTGTTGTCCTGACCTGGGACTCTCTGCCCTCATGTTGGCCTGGCCTGGGACTCTCTGCCCCCGTGTTGGCCTGGCCTCGGAATCTCTGCATTCCACGTTGGCCTGGCCTGGGATTCTCTGCCCCCTGTTGGCCTAGCCTGGGACTCTCTGCCCCCGTGTTGGCCTGGCCTGGGACTCTCTGCCCCCGCATTGGCCTGGCCTGGGATTCTCTGCACCCGTGTTGGCCTGGTCTGGGACTCTCTCCCCCCGTGTTGGGCAGGCCTGGGCCACTCTTCTCCCCGCGTTGGCCTGGCTTGGGACTTTCTGCTCCTGCGTTGGCCTGACCTGGGTCTCTCCGCCCTCATGTTGGCCTGGCCTGGGACTCTCTGCCCCCTTTTGGCCTGACCTGGGACTCTCTGCTCCTGCGTTCGCCTGACCTGGAACTCTCTGCCCCCGTGTTGTCCTGGCCTGGCCTGGGACTCTCTGCACCAGTGTTGCCTGGCCTCGTACTCTCTGACCCTGCGTTGGCCTGGCCTAGGACTCTCTGCCCCCGCGTTGACCTGACCTGGGACTCTCTGCCCCTGTGTTGGCCTGGCCTGGCCTGGGACTCTCTGCACCCATGTTGGCCTGGCCTGGGACTCTCTGCCCTCATGTTGGCCTGGCCTGGCCTGGGACTCTCTGCCCTCGATTTGGCCTGGCCTGACCTGGGACACTCTGCCCCCGTGTTGGCCTGGCCTGGACACTCTTCCCCCACGTTGGCCTGGCCTGGGACTCTCTGCCCTCCGCTTTGGCCTGGCCTGGGATTCTCTGCCCCGTGTTGGCCTGGCCTGGGACTCTCTGCTCCTGCGTTGGCCTGGCCTGGGATTCTCTGCCCCCTGTTGGCCTGACCTAGGACTCTCTGCCCCCCCGCGTTGGCCTGGCCTGGGACTCTCTGCCCTCCGCTTTGGCCTGGCCTGGGATTCTCTGCCCCCTGTTGGCCTGACCTAGGACTCTCTGCCCCCCCGCGTTGCCTGGCCTGGGACTCTCTGCTCTTGCGTTGGCCTGACCTGGGACTCTCTGCCCTCATGTTGGCCTGGCCTGGGACTCTCTGCTCCTGCATTGGCCTGGCCTGGGACTCTCTGCCCTCATGTTGGCCTGGCCTGGGTCTCTCTGCTCCCGCATTGGCCTGGCCTGGGACTCTCTGCCCCCGCACAGTTCTGGCCTGGGACTCTCTGCCCCCTGGGTTGGCCTGGCCTGGGACTCTCTGTTCCCGTGTTGGCTTGGCCTGGGACTCGCTGCCCTCGTGTTGTCCTAGCCTGGGACTCTCTGCCCCCATGTTGGCCTGGCCTGGGAATCTCTGCATTCCACATTGTCCTGGCCTGGGACTCTCTGCCCTCATGATGGCCTGACCTGGGACTCTCTGCCCCCACGTTGGCCTGGCCTGGGAATCTCTGCATTCCACATTGGCCTGGCCGGGGACTCTCTGCCCCCTGCGTTGGCCTGGCCTGGGACTCTCTGCCCTCATGTTGGCCTTGGCCTGGGACTCTCTGCCCCCCGCGTTGGCCTGGCCTGGGACTCTCTGCCCTCACGTTGGCTTGGCCTGGGACTCGCTGCCCTCACGTTGGCCTGGCCTGTGACTCTCTGCTACCGCGTTGGCCTGGCCTGGGACTCTATGGCCCCATGTTGCCTGGCCTAGGACTGTCTGCCACCGTGTACCCTGGCCTGGGACTGTCTGCCCTCATGTTGGCCTGGCCTGGGACACTCTGCTCCTGCATTGGCCTGGCCTGGGACTCTCTGCCCCCGCGTTTGCCTGGGACTCCCTGCCCCCCTGTTGTCCTGGCCTGGGACTCTCTGCCCTCATGTTGGCCTGGCCTGGGACTCTCTGCTCCCGTTTTGGCATGTCCTGGGACTCTCTGCCCCCGTGTTGGCCTGGCCTGAGACTCTCTGCCCTCCGCGTTGGCCTGACCTGGGACTCTCTGCCCTTGCGTTGACCTGACCTGGGACTTTCTTCCCTCTGTGTTGGCCTGGCCTGGGACCCACTGCCCCCGCGTTGGCCTGGCCTGGGACTCTCTGCCCTCTGCGTTGGCCTGGCCTGGGACTCTCTGCCCTCCGCGTTGGCCTGGCCTGGACTCTCTGCCCCCGCGTTTGCCTGGGACTCCCTGCCCCCCTGTTGTCCTGGCCTGGGACTCTCTGCCCTCATGTTGGCCTGGCCTGGGACTCTCTGCTCCCGTTTTGGCATGTCCTGGGACTCTCTGCCCCTGCATTGGCCTGGCCTGGCACTGTCTGCCCCTGTGTTGGACTGGCCTGGGACTCTCTGCCCCCGTGTTGGCCTGGCCTGAGACTCTCTGCCCTCCGCGTTGGCCTGGCCTGGGACTCTCTGCCCTCCGCGTTGGCCTGGCCTGCGACTCTCTGCCCCGCATTGGCCTGGCCTGGGATTCTCTGCCCCCGTGTTGGCCTGGCCTGGGACTCTCTGCCCCCAATTGGCCTGGCCTGGGACTCTCTGGCCTTGCGTTGGCCTGGCCTGGGATTCTCTGCTCCCGTGTTGGCTTGGCCTGAGACTCGCTGCCCTCACGTTGGCCTGGCCTGGGACTCTCTGCCCCCACATTGGCCTAGCCTGGGACTCTATGGCCCCATGTTGCCTGGCCTGGGACTGTCTGCCCCCGTGTACCCTGGCCTGGGACTCTCTGCACCCGTGTTGGCCTGGCCTGGGACTGTCTGCCACCGCGTTGGCCTGGCCTGGGACTGTCTGCCCCCATGTTGCCTGGCCTGGGACTCTCTGCCCTCCGCGTTGACCTGGCCTGGGACTCTCTGCTCCTGCGTTGGCCTGGCCTGGGACTCTCTGCCCCCGTGTTGGCCTGGCCTGGCCTGGGACTCTCTGCACCCGTGTTGCCTGGCCTGGGACTCTCTGACCCTGCGTTGGTCTGGCCTGGGACTCTCTGCCTCCATGTTGGCCTAGCCTGGGACTCTCTGCCCCCCGCGTTGCCTGGCCTGGGAGTCTCTGCTCTTGCGTTGACCTGACCTGGGACTCTCTGCCCTCATGTTGGCCTGACCTGGGACTCCCTGCCCTCCGTGTTGGCCTGGCCTGGGACTCTCTGCCCCTGTGTTTGCCTGGCCTGGGACTTTCTACCCTCATGTTGGTCTGGCCTGGCCTGGCGTACCTTTCGCCTCCGGGTGTCGCCAACGATGACCTTCAGTTTTCTCCATCAACCTCTAGATAAGTTAGTTACAAGTTTGAAAAAAGAGAATAAAATAAAAAGAATGGGCAGAGCAGAGGAGGTCTGGCTGAAGCATCTTATTCTGCCCCCATCTGGGACTGTTGGGCTGTCGGGCTAACGTGCTGTTTAAAACAAACTTAGCGGTATATAAAATTATTAGAGATTTAGATTGGGTGGCTGGTTAGGGATTTTTTGCCAGGGAAGAGATTTCAAATACTAGGGGGCATAGGATTAAGTGGGGAGGGGAAAGGATTAAAGGAGATGTGCAAGGCAAATTTTTTTTTTTACACAGCGGACAGTAAGTGCCTAGAACGTGCTGCTCTGGCAGATCGCAGAAGCCGGTATGATAGTAATGTACACTGACACATGACCAGACAGGAAGCATTTGTAGACAGATAGGATTAGTTTCTAAAGGCATCGTGATTGGTGCAGACATGGAGGGTTGAAGGGCCTGTTCCTGTGCTCCACTGTTCAATGTCTTTTTTTTGGCAATACTCAAGCTGTGCACCACTTCACAACTATTTTCAAAGAATGTGACATTTTGTCATCTTTGGGAATCTTGACATTTTGCAAATCCAAAATTAGCTTCTTGTGGCCAATTAGAGAATTTAAAGCTAATTATGAAGTTAATACACTGTCAAAAATTCAGTTACACTTCATTTGGGGTGACAAACAGACTTAAGGGAAAAGCTCTTGTGAATTTGATAGATATTCTATTGTTTATAATCTCGAATTGCATTCCCTGGAGAAGCACAGAATTACTGATCTACAATTCTGTGTTCTTCAGCGCAATCTATTCTGTGGACTTATGAGGTTGCTGTCAATTTCAGTGAAGTCAGTGAATGAAGAGAATTTCATTATAATTACAATAAAATTTAAAAACAAGGATTGTAAAAGACACTTATTAAAAAAGGTCTAAACAGAATTTCCAGGTGAAACAGCATTTCTCACCTGTATACCCCCCAATCTTGTGTACTGTATTTGCTGCATCCAATGTGGCCTACTCCACACTGGAGAAACCAAACACAGACTGGGTGACTGCTTTGCAGAACACATTAAGTCTGTGTGCAAGCAGGATCCCAACCTTCCCATAGCCAGTCGTTTTAACATAACACTTCTCTACATCACTGAGACCAAATGTAAACTAAGGGCATATTTCACAGAGCAACTCAGCCAGTCACAAAGGCCAACCTGACCTCCCAGTCACCATCCATTTTAATTCCCCTTCCCATTCCCTCTACAACATGTCCATCCTCAGCCTCCTCCATTGCCACAGTGAATCAGACCGCAGATTGGAGGAGGAAAACCTCATCTTCCACCTGGGCAGCCGATAGTCCGAAGCACTCAACACCGAGTTCTCCAATTTCAAATAACCCCCCTTCCTATTCTCCAACTCCCTTTCCAGCCACTCCTTGTCCCTTCTATTCCACTTCCTTCCAATCACCAATCGGATTCATTCCTCCCATTGACCAACCAGGCCATACCCTCCATACTTGTGTTCACTTATCACTACCCCTCTCCCCAATCAAAACCCTCCCCCAATCCCTAGTCCTGAAGAAGGGTTCTACCAGAAACATTGACTTCCCCACCTCTTGATGCTGCCTGTCTTGCTGTGTTCTTCCAGCCTCCTTCTGGTCACTTTAACACAGCATTCTGCTCAGATGACCAGGTGTCTGTCCTCAGCATACTGCAATGCTCCAAAGAATCCCAACACAAACTGGAGGAACAACATCTCATCTTCAGACTAGGCACTTCACAGCCTTCTGGACTTAATAGTGAGTTCAACACCTTTAAATTGTGCACATTTCTTCCCTTCCTTTTAGCTCGTTATCATGTCCTCCCCTCCCGCATCCCACTTACTATCCTTTCAAGTCTGACAGGACACCCACCGTCGTTCTGCTATTCTCACATTCCAATCACTTAATCTGAACCATGACCATCTTTTCTTCACCAGCATCCTAACGCTACCCACCTCCCACCATTCCCATACCCCCCAAACTATAACATAAATGCTGTCCCCTCCATACTTCAGCTTTTTTTTTTAAGATTATTTACAGTGTGGAAACAGGCCCTTCAGCCCAACAAGTCCACACGGACCCTCCGAAGAGCAACCCAGCCAGACCCATACACCTGCTAATACGGGCAATTTAGCATGGCCAATTCACCTAACCTGCACAATGTGGGAGGAAGCCAGAGCACCCGGAGGAAACCCACACAGACATGGGGAGAATGTGCAAACTCCACACAGACAGTTGCCCAAGGTGGGAATTGAACCCCGGTCTCTGGCGCTGTGAGGCAGCAGTGCTAACCACTGTGCCACCATGCTGCCCAGCTTTGATGAAGAGTCACCTCAACTTGAAACGTTAGCTCTCTCTCCATGGATGCTGTCTGACCTGCTGTGATCTCCAGTATTTGTTGTCCCAGCATCTGCTGAGATTTGTTCATACTTATTTTAAAAACTTGTCGGGCCTGAGCTGGAGTACTGTCTTCATTTCTGGGTATCATGCTTTGATGAAGATGTCTGGGCCTCATATAGATTGCTGCCCGCAGCAGAATGATCAGTAACCAGATTGCACAGATTGAAGGAGTTGCATAAAAGAGCTTGAGGAAACTAACTTTTTTCTTAAACTGGGAAGAATTGTGATCTGGAAGGTTCAATGCCTCAGAAGTGATGGAAGCAGATTCAATAGTAACCTTCAAAAGGGAAACTGGATAAATACTTAAAGGCAAAACAAATCAGGACCTTGGAGGAATAGCAAGGAGAGAGACTGATCAGAATGATCTCCTCAGCTGTGCAATTCTATGATGGACCTAACCCACATCACAGTACGACAGCTATCAATGTTTTATTTGAGGTAATCACAATTGTAGCCATTTCTGTCTCTGTCCAAACACCCACCCACCACTGCTTCCTTTTAAATGGTGATTTATGAAATTACAGTACCAGGCAATTTTTCTTCTTCGAAGTCAGACAATCCCACAGAGAACTTGAATTTGCAGTCTTCTACGGCTTAACACTTGCGGCGTTTCATCAAAACATTTAATGTGATTTCAGCAGGAAAGTTTCTTTTTATAAAGTACAAACAGTGGAACTTTTTAAAAAATTTCGACTTTAACATTAACAGTAAATATTCAGAGCATATTTAAGTGAATGTTGCATTTTTGTTTCACAGATTCTGGGGGTAATCCAAGATGGAGCACAGGAAAAATTTCTGGCTGTAACAGCTGCTCTGTTTTTTGAGGTATTTTAGGTGCTGGAGGTGATTTCCTCAAATTCCAGGAGCAGCAATTACTGTGTTATATACTGTTGCATTGTTTTGGAACTTTGGGAAAAAAAAGTCAAAACAGCAGTTTTAAAAGGGAGAAGAACAGACAAAGGAAGCACATGGTGAGGTCATTGCAGGGGGGGGAGAGAGAGAGAGAGAGAGAAAAAGAGTCTGCACAGTTACTGCCTTTAATGTTTGAATTCATGTATCGCTGGACATCGGAGTGCATCTGGGAAAATTATTAAATAGTGAAATTCACAGCTGATCTTGGAGGAACTGTTGAGCGAAGTTCGCAGCACAGAATCAGATAAGTTAATCGTTGTTTTAAGTGTGGCCTACTGAGAATCTGCAGTAGTGAGAACAGTGGGTTCTTCTTGATTACATGTTTTTGGAGATAGGTCTCTTGATTAAACTTAAAATATAAGCCATAAATAATCATTTAACCTGGGGCAGTGTTGTAGAGAAATAAGACGGTGTTATTTGCTGGGTCTGTAGATTGTGAAGGAGCAAAAATGGCCTTTAAAGGAGTGATATGTACTTCTTCTCAGATGTGGGAGTTTAAAGAGAGTTTGAGGGTGACTGCGGATTATATCTGCCATAAATGCTACTGGCTGCGAATCTTATCAGATCGAATGGATCAGTTGGAGAGACAGTTAGAAGCAGTGTGGAATTTGCAACAGCAACAGTATGTGATATTATAGGAAGGGGGGAAAGCCTCAGATACAGTCACATAGATGGGTTAACTCCAGGAAAGGTAAGAGAGGTAGACCACTAGGGCAGGAGTCTTTTGTGGATATACCCATTTCAAACAGGTATGCTGTTTTGGAAAATGTAGGCAATGATGGATTCTCAGGGGACCGTAGCATGAACAGCCAAGTTTCTGGTATTGAGACTGGCTCTAATGCAACGGGGGGTACGTCAGGTTCCAAGAGATCAAGTGTGTTAAGGGATTCTCTACTTCGAGGTACAGACAGACGTTTCTGTGGCCAGCAGGGAAAAGGCAGAATGGTGTGTTGCTTCCCTGGTGCCAGGTCCAAGGATGCCTCAGAGAGGGTGCAGAATGTTCTCACGGGGGAGAGGGGCCAACAAGAGGTCATTGTCCACATTGGAACCAACGACACAGGAAGAGAAAAGGTTGAGATTCTGAAGGGAGATTACAGAGAGTTAGGCAGAAATTTTAAAAAAAGAGGTCCTTGAGAGTAGTAATATCTGGATTACTCCCAGTGTTACGAGCGAGTAAGGGC
The DNA here is from genome assembly GCF_004010195.1 of Chiloscyllium plagiosum. Classification (NCBI taxonomy): domain Eukaryota; kingdom Metazoa; phylum Chordata; class Chondrichthyes; order Orectolobiformes; family Hemiscylliidae; genus Chiloscyllium; species Chiloscyllium plagiosum. Next base: position 129,810,651 of record NC_057712.1, read on the forward strand.
AGTTATAGGAGGATAGAGCAGATGAATGCATGGATGAGGAACTGGTGTATGGGGGAAGGATTCACATTTTTGGATCATTGGAATCTATTTTGGGGTAGAAGTGACCTGTACAAGAAGGACGGATTGCACCTAAATTGGAAGGGGACAATATACTGGCAGGAAGATTTGCTAGAGCTACTCGGGAGGATTTAAACTAGTAAGATGGTAGGGCGGGGGGGGGACCCAGGGAGATAGTGAGGACAGAGATCAATCTAAGACTGGTACAGTTGAGAACAGAAGCGAGTCAAACAGTCAGGCAGGCAGGGACAAGGTAGGACTAAT
>NC_057712.1:129813568-129830986 GCF_004010195.1 Chiloscyllium plagiosum
AAAAGCAACTTTTTCACACAGAGGGTGGTACGTGTGTGGAATGAGCTGCCAGACGAAATGGTGGAGGCTGGTACAATTGCAACATTTCAAAGGCATTTGGATGGGTATATGAATAGGAAGGTTTTGGAGGGATATGGGCCGGGTGCTGGCAGGTGGGACTAGGCTGGGTTGGGATATCTGGTCGGCATGGACGGGTTGGACCGAAGGGTCTGTTTCCATGCTGTACACCTCTATAACTCTAACAGTGCACCTCGGATTCACGTAGGCAGTGCCAGGATAGCTCATCTCTCTCAAACTGTGACAGATGGCTACATGTACCACTTTTTCACATTGTTAAGGGCCAGGTAAGGAAAATTTGGGGTGCTGGAATCAAGACATATGCAGGGGCAGATATAGAGGCGTGTGGGGAAGGGAAGCAGAGGGAGGAGGGTAGGGGAGAGAAGACGATGTATGGGTTACAACGGGGATGTAACAAATTCCAGCGCTCTGAGAGAAAGAAGGCGCAAGTAAATAGGAGTGCAGTGTGCCTTGACTCTCATTCATCAAACTACTTTGGTCTAATGCAGGCCAAAAATGAGCTGGTGAATCCATTTTACTCTTATTTCCCACCCCCACAGTTCAGGAATGTGCACTATTTCCCAATGGAATTCACAGCTGATTTTGGCCACCTGCAGCTGCTATCTCACTCCGAATGTCTTGCCTCAAGGTCCCAGTTGATTACAAGATTCCCATCTGTTCCATCTTGAGAAGCATTGCTAGTGTCCAGTTCTAAGACGCCACCAATTCTAAAGAAAAGGCACTTTTGCCATAATACTCCACATGTGCATACATGCAAAAGGTGAACGCACAAAAATAATAGGGACACTCAAAAAAAAATCACATGGGGTGGGGTAACACACAGAGTAAGAAAATATGCAAAGTACAAGAGTGCTTCAGTCTGCGTGCATATGAAGAGTGAGCTAAGAAAGAAAAAGAATTAGTGGAGGAGTTTTATTGGGAGGGACTGATATTCAGAGAGGTATGATGTTGAGAAGGTCCAAGATGTCTGTGTAGAAAGAGCTAGAGAATGAAAAGTGCAGTAAAAACAAACTCAGCCAAAACTGAAGGCAGGCAAACAGGCTGATCACATACATACACAGTGCTTCATACCCAAAGTTTATATTTAATAAAGACTCTCCACACCACTCACCTCTACCGCACATCCCCCCCCCCCCCCACCCCCCAACCAAACATTCTTCTGAACAAACAAGAATCCGAGCAGCTGTCCCTCTGTATTCCAACCTCGGAATTTAATGGATCCACTGAAACCTTGGGAAATTACTCTGGGACTGATTTATTGACCAAGTTTACTTACAGCTACTAAGAAAAATAATAAACACGTTTACCAAAAAAAGTGACATAGCTAAGTGGAAACTATACCATGCCAGGGGTTATCAGAGCCTTTGACATTTTGTTAGAAAATGTTTACAGACTCCTAGCTAATTACAGAGAGTTCTACCATTTTAAAAAAATCCTTAAATTCAGAAGTTCATTTGCTATGATGTAGAATGACTTGCTACTCAAATGTGGACAAATTACATCCTACTGCTTTATTTTCCTGCCTCACACATCCACATTCAGTTTACTAGTCTAACACATCAGAAACAGTAGACATCTTTACACAAGCAAAACAAAGATTCCAGATTATACATCAACAACTTTTCCAGGGACAGAAAATTCTTGCCAAATAAGATTTTAAAACATTATTGCTGAATAATCCTGAGAAATGAGTTCCCTAAAACGGACGTTTTTTCCAATTTTTTTTACTGCCATTTCCACTGGGAGAGAAATACAATCCCCAGTCGTAGAATTATTTCCGTCACTGTTCATACAACTTACAAAGATTTTTTAGTTGCTAATTTAGGCACTGCATTGGTTATCAAATTCAAATACTAGGTACAGCCAGTTATTGTGTTTTTGTACACCACTTATTGCAATCTCCAAACCTTACCTCCTCCTTCTTCCAAAGTAGGTGCAACAAATACCTCCTCTCACACTCAAGTGAGGAGAGTTCCGTATAGCCCCGTGCTGTATGCAGTATTGTAACAGTGCAGAACAATTAAACATCAGGAATGTACAGCACATTAAAATTACTGGTGCTGACTTAGTAACACAATCAATGACAGGCATGCGTTGATCATTTTGGGCAGGACAAGTTACGTATGGGACTGTAATTTTTAAAGCTAGGCCACTCCTCCTGGAAAAGACAGCTGGGTACATCTGCAGCTTAAAACTCACAAACGTTGAGCTTAAAGAGGACAGCTGCCCTCATGTGTCACGTATCTGGCATGAGGCTCACAGCCATGGAAGGGGGATACAGAGAGCAGAGGGAGAGCAAAGCTGAGGAGGAGCAGCTGGTGGAAGGACAAGAGGAATGTGAGTGAGCAGGGAAGGGGAAGCAGCAGGTATGATGGGGTAAAATGGGATGAAGAGGAGGGGAGAGCAAAGGAGGGGTGCTGGGAGAACGAAGGAGGGATGCGGGCAGAGCAAAGGAAGGGTGCGAGGAAAGTGAAGGAGGGGTGCGAAGAGAGAAGGAAGCAGGAAAGCAGGGCTGCAGGACATTTTCCAGCTTGTTCTGCTAAGATTACTTACTATTCCAGGTTCATCCTGGATTGCTAAGATAACCATCACCTTCTTCTCTCCTCTGCAATACACCTTTCCAACCTCTCTATCCCAGTCTCCTTTTGCCAATAAAAAAAGTGTGTAGTACTCATAGAATTCTTTGTTACCAAGATCAAGACAACAGAAGCAGCTCCCTGTCACATCCCTCCCTTCCACTGGCCCATTTGGCCAAATGTCCTTTAATGGGCTCTACACTCCATCTCTGAACTCACATCATCTGTCATTTCTCTGTAATCTCTCCTCATTCCTTCCCTGAATCCATCTGGTCCTTGTCACCCACTGTCCACTCCCTCTATCCTGTTCCATCTACACTCCTCACTAGCCAACTTTCCTTCCTTGTCTCCACGTTAGTCTCTCTCTGCAGGTGTTATACTTCTCTCCTTTAAATCTATTTCTCTTTAGGTCTTGATGCATATGCTAGAAAGCTGCTATCCTACCTCAAACTTCCCTCTTCTTCAAAAAGGCCTGATATTGAATCATAGCCAGAATAGCACTCCAAAGGCTTCTCTTCCACATAGGTATTGGGACTTCCATTGTCCTGCTAGCACCTAGGCATGGCTCCCTCCAACATCATATCTATATGCCTCCACTCAGTGAAATTATCCAAAAACACAGCATTAATTTGCAGATGTACACTGATAATAACCAACCCCATTTTGTCACCACACAGAATGGGCTGCGGATAGGCACATTTATAGAGTTATCGAGTTATAGAGATGTACAGCATGGAAACAGACGTTTCGGTCCAACCCGTCCATGCCGACCAGATATCCCAACCCAATCTAGTCACATCTGCCAGAACCCGGCCCATATCCCTCCAAACCCTTCCTATTCATATACCCATCCAAATGCCTCTTAAATGTTGCAATTGTACCAGCCTCCACCACTTCCTCTGGCAGCTCATTCCATACACGTACCACCCTTTGTGTGAAAAAGTTGCCCCTTAGGTCTCTTTTATTTCTTTCCCCTCTCACCCTAAACCTATGCCCTCTAATTCTGGACTCCCCCACCCCAGGGATGAGACTTTGTCTATTTATTCTGTTCATGCCCATCATAATTTTGTAAACCTCTATAAGGTCACTTCTCAGCCTCTGACACTCCAGGGAAAACAGCCCCAGCCTGTTCAGCCTCTCCCGATAGCTCAAATCCTCCAGTACCTGCTGCTTGCCATTATTGTAATGCTAATTGCTGAGCACATGGACAGAAGCAGGATTAACGAGATAAAAACAATGACTGCAGATGCTGGAAACCAGATTCTGGATCAGTGGTGCTGGAAGAGCACAGCAATTTTGCCTGTCCTCGGATACTGCCTGAATTGCTGTGCTCTTCCAGCACCACTGATCCAGAAGCAGGATTAAGCCAGTCAAAGAGGAACATGTCCTCATATCTCTTCCTCACTGTCCATTTTGTCCACGTTACATGCACGTTGTAGGAGGGAAAGACAACATGTGGGAGAGACAGGATGAACGTATAGGGTTGAATAGCCTATACCTGCTCCTTATTTGACTCCCATATTTGTATGAATTCTGCTAAGGCCAGCTTGCAATGCTCAGTACCAGAGGCAAGCCAAGGCCAGTATTAAAAGCCAACTCCTGAGCTTGTTTCTGGTCCCCAACCACTTCCCTGGTGACCAGGACTTGGGGCCTATTCCGTTACTCTTCCCAGGTTTGCTGCTAAAATTGAAAAGACAAGCAACCATGTAACTGGGGTGAGGGGGCAGGGGAATAAATGATGTTGGCTCTCCTGATTTTAATGGCTATTTCTATTACCCGTTTATATTATTGATTTATTCATTTTTATTCTTGTACCAAATTTTATCTTTCACTGTCCCATCGAGTGAGAGAAAAACTGAAGTGTGGAAAGATTGGACAATCTTGCTGTAAAGCTTTTTGTTTGTTTTTTTCTGATGGCACAGGAGCATTAGTGGCAAAGCCAGCATTTCCTACTTGGTCCCAAACTCAATAGCTTACTAGGCCATCTCAGAGGGAAGTTAACAGTGTACCACATTGCTGCAGATCTGCTATCACACATAGGCCACGGTGTCAGCAAACCAGATGGGTTTTTCTGACAATTATCACTACCGAAACAAGTTTTCAATTAATTGAATTTGAATTTCACCAGTTGCTGGGATTGGATTTGAAACCATGCTTCCCAAACGTTAGCCCATGCCTCTGGATTACTAGCCAAGTGGCATCATTGTGCCACCCTTGACACATGTCCCTATAGCCTGAGGCTAATGGCTTGGGCCAGCCAAATGCTGTTATGCTTTAGTGTCGTCAGTACTTGACTTCACTGAGATGGCATTTATAATCAAATAACAGGTCAGCACTCATCGTGTTCTGTAGAGACTGTAAAGACTGTGAGCCAGCAGACAGCAGCTTTCTAGCAAGTGAAAATTACTCTTTCTTAAAGCTTGAAAGTGACCAAATTATGGAGTTAAACTGAAATATTGCTCACAAAGTACACATTCACAAAGAAGCCAAATTCCCACTTTCATGTGAAATGGATCTTAACACATCAGAATCTGGATAGTGTGCTGTTCAGCAGAATTTGGACACAGTGTATGTAATCTAACCCTGGCACTTCTTGGGAAGAGAAGTTATTTCTTTGATATCTTTCTGCATTAACTCATTGGATACTGGAACTGCAAGTCACTTTGGTGAATACAACTCATCTTTTATATCCAGTTACAGAACGAAGGGACTCAGAAACACCTCTAAATAATAACCTAAGGCAGGCAGCACAGATTTTCATAGAAAATACAGCAGAAGAACAAGCAATTTGCTGATTCTGCTTGAGATTTTAGAAGATCTAGTCCCAGAGCAGCAATTTGCTGCTTTCGTACCTCTGACTTGTGACATACTCCTGATACCAGGCAGATCACTATGTGAGGGGCACATTGAGTGTACTTCAGATACTTTGTTGCTCGAATGTTGTTCAGGTCTTGCTGCATATGGACAGGAACAGCTTCTGAATTTCAGTAATCACAAATTATGCAATCTCGACAGTGTGGAAGCAGGCTATTCAGCCCATCGAGTTCACGCTGAAGAGCATCCTACCCAGCCTTATCCTCCCTACCCAATCGCTATAACTCTGCGTTTCCCATGGCTTATCCACCTAGCCTGCACATCCCTGGACACTATGGGTAATTTAGCATGGCTAATTCACCCTAATCTGCGCATTTTTGGACTGTGGGAGGAAACCAGAGTACACGGAGAAAAACTACACAGACACAGAGAGAATGCAAAAACACCAAACAGACAGTTGCCTGAGGGTGGAATTGAATCTGGGTTCCTGATGCTGTGAGACAGCAGTGCTAACCACTGGGCAAACATGCCACCAAGTGGGACTGAACATTGCGATAGGTGAATATCCTCATTCTTTGTGATGGAATGAAAGTCATTGATGAAACAGCTGAAGTTGGTTGGGCCTAGAGCATTACTCCAAGGACCTCCTGCAGAGATGTCCTGGAACTGAGATGATTGGTCTCCAACAACCACGAGCATCTTATAGAATCGAGTCCCTACAGTGTGGAAACAGGCCATTTGGTCCAACAAATCTACACCGACCCTCCAAACAGTAACCCACCCAGACCCATTCCCCTACCCTATTACTCTACATTTACCACTGACTAATGCATCTAACCTACCCATCCCTGAACACGATGGACAATTTAGAATGGCCAATTCACTAACCTGCACATCTTTGGATTGTGGGAGGAGACCAGAGCACCCGGAAGAAACCCACACAGACACGGGGAGAATGTGCAAACTCCACACAGTCGCCCAAAGCTGAATCGAACCCAGGTCTCTGGCACTGTGAGGCAGCAGTGCTAACTACTGAGCCACCGTGCCGCCCCGAATTCATGTTAGGTATGATTCCAATCAGCAATTTTTCCCAATTCCCACTAGCTCATAATTTTGTTGGGACCCTTTATACCACAGTCGGCCAAAATCAAGGACAGTCACCCTCAATAACTTAGCTCTGTCCATGTTGGGCTCAAAAGTGCGAAGGGGCCTGGACATTTGAAGGTCAATGGGTAATACAACTTGGGGAAGCAGAGAGAAGTGAGCACATTCAAAACTGGGAGTTAATATGGACCAGCTCCTATAAAAAGACTGTGAATATGCTTTAAGGTAGAACCAAAGCGTAGGGTTTTTGAGTATGTTAAAACTCGAATAGGGGATGTCTTCTCTGTAATTTTGAGTATTGGTAATGTTGATTTTATTTTGTTTGTTATACGAAATATCTTAAATCCTGAAACATTGTTGCATGATGTTTTAAATCAGTCACTGAGAATTAAATTATTTTTAAAAGGTTACTGGTCTCTACAGGGATAGTAACATTATGTATTCCTCATTGATATAATGGTAGAGTGAGGAAAATGCTTAACCATGAGATTATAGATTGTTGACGAGTAAAAAGCTGATGTTGCCCAAGCCTAAATGTTGGTCAGATCTTGTTGCACACACTTCAGTGTTTGAGGAAGTGAAAATGGAATCACAATAATCTACAAGCATACCACGTTTTGAACTCATAATGGAGAGACAGTCGTTGACCAAACAGCTGAAAATGACTGAACCTATGACATTGTCCCAAGAAACACTTGCAGCAATATCTGAGGTTGAAATGACCAGCATCCACACCCATCTTTGTGTGTTAGGTTTGATACTTGTTAGTGGAGTATTTTTCTGTTGATGTACAGCTCAACATTGCAAAGAATGTCTACTTACATTTCAAGGTAACAGGAATGTAATTCAACAATTTTGTGTAAGTAGGAACAAGGCAGAAACTTCACATGTTCAAGTCAGCCTTTTTAGATCAAAACTAAAACATCAAATTACCCAAAACAATGCTGTCCAAAAACAAAATATTTCCTTACTTCATCTTCCCTTTTGAAGTTTAGAAACTGCAGAAAGTCCAGGCGTAGCATCAAGCTTACCTTTAGAGTAGCCTGAAATGCTACAGATAACTTTTTCTAACAGCTTTAGGTCCTCGGGTCAGGAGAGGGTCTCATGACAGACACACAGTAAATAATAGGTGAAGTCAACTCCATGCAATTCATGCTATTTCTGAAAATAAGAAATGCTGGCATTCAAAATACTTTCTACAAAGTGACAGTGAGTAATGAATTTGAATGTTTTTTTCTCTCTGGGTAAAAAGTGTGTTTAACTGTGCCAACAATCATTTTAATCATTTGTGGCGCAGGAGGAAATAACATATTATCCAGATCTCAAATCAACTGAATGATGATATTTGTGAGCTAGGGCTTTTAAAAATAGGGTTGACCTATATTTCTGCATTTAATTGGTTAATTATTAGATTTCAATACTTTGAACATTAGAAATAAAAGGTTATAATCCGTGGTCCATTGAAACATTTGGAAAACTGTGTAACGGATCAATGACACACTAATTGGGCACTAACCTGTACAGGCTGGACAGCCTATCAGTTTTAAAAGAGCTGACGCCAAACAAACCTTCAGCCACTCGATGTGGCAGACACTTTTAGTGAACACCATACCGAGAACATTGGTATTGTTGCATTTTTGTTCATTTCTTAAATTATGCAGATATATCAACATACATGAATCTGGTGAACTACAAACTTAAATACCTCTGTGTGAATAATGGCTTAAAGTGATCAGAACTGGGTACTTAATATTCAAGTCTAGAAAGTGTTCAGAAAAGGGAATAAAAGAGAACTGGGGTGACAGGACTGTTTAGGGAAGACACTGTAGCATTGAAAAGGGAGGGTGTTTTTAAGGAGTAAGGACAGAATCCATTTGGTTAAAGTTGAGAATTACAATGGTGTTACACGAGCTATTGGGAGAGGCTGAATAGGCTGGGACTGTTTTCCCTGGAGCGTCAGAGCCTGAGGGGTGACCTTATAGAGGTTTATAAAACCATGAGGGGCATGGATAGGGTAAATAGACAAAGTATTTTCCCTGGGGTGGGGGGAGTCCAGAACTACAGGGCACAGGTTTAGGGTGAGAGGGAAAGATATAAAAGGGACCTGAGGGGCAACTTTTTCACGCAGAGGGTGGTGCGTGTATGGAGGAAGTGGTACAATTGCAACATTTAAAAGGCATCTGGATGGGTATATGAGTAGGAAGGGTTTGGAGGGATATGGGCCGGGCTTAGGTTAGATTAGGTTAGGATATCTGGTCAGCATGGACGAGTTGGACCGAAGGGTTTGTTTTCATGCTATACATTTCTGTGACTACTTGAGATGAACTATAGGCATCCAACTAGTAAGGGACCAATAGGGAAACAAATCAGAAGGGAAATCACAGATGAGCTTGGGGATTTTGGGGCATTTTAATTACCAAATATTAGAATAGTAGATCAATTGTCTATGAAGGAACATTTTTGTCAAGGTGATCATCATATAAAGTTTGAGTTGGTAATAGAGAGAAAAGTAATGAATTATATAAAGTGTACTGCATAGATTGGAAGAGGGCTACTTTCAATAATAATTAGAACACATCTAGTCAGCTAAAATAATTCAAAGACTGACAGGAAGAACTGCAATGGAACAGTGACAGTGACCTGTAAGGAAGAGATGCTTCACATGCAAGTTACATAAGTTCCAGCAAGGGCAAAACTGTCGGAAGACCAAAGCCAGAGCTCCTTGGATGATGTATGAAATTGATTTTTCTGTTTCTGTTTTAAAAGCTGAGTATACTAATGAGTTAAGGACTGTTACAACAGCACATGTCCAGGAGCAAAGAAGCACGATACTCAACTAAGGAAACTATTTTGTAATTGTATGTTATCATCAGTCTCTCTGCTAAGTAACTCTGTTTGAAATCTGCAAATAAATTGAATTTGTGCTACTTACTAATCCACACTGAGAATGTTCACTCTTGGTTAAAGAAAACAACATAGAAATAACACAGACATTATGATGAAACATAAAAAGAGTCTGATGGACATCAGATGAATTTTCAAGTGTGAACCAGGTCAAAACCAATGTGTTTGGAGAAATGCATTTGTACCGAGTGAGCAAACTTGCTTATTTAGGAGATAAAACATTAAAAATATTGGCAGGAGTAGATCATCTGGCCCTTTGAGTATGCTGTGCCATACAATATGATCATGATTGTTATCCAGCCCAGTATTTTGATCCTGCTTTCTCCTGCATACACTCTAATCCCTCCAGATTTAAGAACTATATCTAATTCCTTCCTGAAAATATTTAATGTTTTGGCCTCAAATGCTTTCTGTGGCAGAGAACGCCACACACTCTCTTAGTGAAGACATTTCTCCTTTTTTCAGTCCCGATTGGTTTACCCTGTTCCCACAGATTGTGACCACCAGTCCTGGACTCCCTGGACTCCCTGGGAATATCCCTTCTGTATTTACCCCATCTAGTCCTGTTAGAATTTAATGTTATTAGAATCATGTGATCTCTACCTCTGCTGTAAGTGCTTTCAATTTGATTAGAGGCAACCATTAAACAATTTACATGAAAAGCAGCATCAGAAAAGGGGACTGAGATTGAGTGAAATTTCAGAGCTGTACGAAAGTCAGCTATTGCAAAAAAAATTAAACCGTAGTCTGCAAATTTGAATTACTGGGGGAGTTAGAAAGACTGTAAATGTTACAGTCCCAGATGCTGTAGAAATGAAATGAGGTATGAAACAGAATTGGAATTTGTTCCACTCTGCTGTAAAAATATGAAATAGCTATAGATTGAATAAAAATACTGTGAAATAAAATGCTCCAAGCTAGATCTCGGAAGCTGAGCATTTGAAGGCTTTGAAGACATCTTGAATCTTATATGCACTGTATGAGTTCAACATCAGAGCTCACGAGAGGGGGAGACTATTGGTCAGTATGTGACAGCACTGACACATCAAGCTGAATCTTGCGAGTTTGGGCAATTGAAAGATGATCTCATCCGAGGCAGGATTCTCTTAGGCATATGTGGTCCTGATAGAACAGCACAACTACTGAAGGAGTAGAAATGGACATTGAAGAAAAGCGCAGGAGTTTGGGGGCTGTCAATAATCAGCTGAATGGATTAATTGGTGAAGGTGGAGGCTTTACATTATGCTGAGAACCAATCCAGGCTGAAGGAGAACAAAGCATTGGGGAAAAAAAGGAAGACATATTTGCCCAAGGACCAATGGAAGATCAGGGCCAAGAGCAGGATGTCAATATTGTAGAGGACATCAGACCAAAGACAAGAAAGCATGTCCAGCATGTGGAAATCAGTGTTGAACTGCAAGATGCTGCATCACTTTACTCACAAGGGCTTAGCTAAAAAGAAGCAAAGCAAGCTTAGAAGCTAGCTGCTGAAGGGATGTCAGATAACGATACCAACAAATCACTCTACACCATTGAACAGATTGGCATTGTCAAGTTTAAAGCTGAGGAATTGTTTGTGATTGTTAGAATGCTGACTACAGAAGGAGAGCATTAAGTAAACATGAAGTGTCAGGTAAACCGTGAAGTTATGTTTAACACGATGAGCTTGCAGACCAGAACAAAGTGGCTCAAAATGGTGACTCTAAAATCTAGTCTTGAAATATAGGGATTGATTGAAAGGTTGTCTTTCCTTTCAAGTACAAGCACTTCTATATTAAATCTTACAAAATCTCCCATATCACTGCTAGGACTAAAGCAATTGATACAGGAGTACAAGATGATGTTGCATAAAGATACATACTCTTTAATTCAAGAAGTTATTCATGTTCTGCATTCCCAAAATTAATGACTTATATATTTATTATTGAGGTGCAGGTGAATTTATGGATAGCAAGAAACAATGCTCTTAAGTAGCACTAACCCATCTATAAGTGCTGTTTCAAGATACAATCTCTGTCAACCATGTTATAGTGGGATCACAGTATATTGTGGCTATAAGAACAGATCACAGCTGAGGTATTCTGTGGTGAGTGACTCAACTCCTGACTCCCTAGTTATTACACATTTATACAATACAATACAGGAGTGTAATGGAATACTTGCCATTGCCTAGATGAGTACAGCTCCAACAACACAACAACCACCTTCAACAATCACACCCTCTCCAGTGGGCACTCAGTACCACTTAAAAGCAGCACTGCAATAACTTGCATGGCTTGCTCAACAGCACTAGTCTCAACAATGACATCTATCGCCAAGAAAGATACAGAAAGCAGCTGCCAAGGAACATGCTTGTCAGATTCTTTCTCCTCTCTTTGCCATTCTAACGTGGAATTATGTTGCTTTTCCTTCACTGTTGCTATGTAAATCCTGGAACACACTCTTTCACGGTGGGCTGTAACTCCATCACACACTGGATGTAGGGTTAAAGTAAGCAGCTCAAAACAAACTTCTGAAGGCAATTGGGGTGGCATAGTGGCACAGCGGTTAGCACAATGCAAGGGACCTGGGTTCAATTCCAGCCTTGAGTGACTGTCTACGTGGAGTTTGCACGTTCTTCCTGTGTCTGCGTGGGTTTCCTCCCATAGTCCAAACCTGTGCAGGTTAGGTGGGTTGGCCATGCTAAATTGCTCCACGGAGTCCAGGATGGGCAGGCTAGGTGGAATAGTCATGGTAAATGTGGGGTTACAGGGATAGGGTCAGGGGTGGGTCTGGGAAGGATGCTTGTCAGTGGGTTAATGCAGACTCCATGGACTGAATGGCCTCTTTCCGTATTGTAGGGATTCTCTGATTCTAACAAATTAGAGTGACCCCATATTGTGAGACTGACATTTGTTTCTAAACAATCTAATTTCATGCTTTCAACCGTTCCTATTTTGTGGCACCTTACCTCTTCGGCTACAAGAGCAGGCCAGAGAATGGGTATTGCGCAGCAAGTGACTCAACTCCCGACTCCTCAAGTCTTTTCACCACCTACAAGGCACAAGGCAGGCGTTAACATTGGGAAGGCAGGACTAGGAGCTCATTCCAAGACAAAATAAATCAAACTGAGTAAATTTACTTTGTCCACTCTTGTTTTGAGTAAAACAGCCAGTTTGCACATATGACAGAATTATTACGCAAGAATAAGAAAAACTATGAAAGTAGTTTTCACAATTCCCTTAAAGTGGTGCAGATCTGCATTACACTTATGTGATATTATTCTGGAAGGAGGTTTATGTGCTACATTCCTTTGATTTTCATCTTTAGTTTTTTTTTCTATTCAAGGATCCAAGCTCTACACAAAAGGCATTGAGGAAGGTGCCTAATGTGCCACAGTCAGAGTCATACAGCAGAGACCCTTCAGCCCACCAAGTATGTGCTGACCTACCTATACTCATCTCACTTTCCAGCACTTGACCCAAACCCTTGAACGTTATGACACTTCAATGCTCATCCACGTACTTGAAGGTTGTGAGGTTTCCCACCTCTACTACTCTCTGACATAGTGCATTCCAGATTCCCACCACCTTCTGGGAGAAAAACATTTCCTCAAAATCCCTCTCCAGACTTTGACTTAAAAACTATGCCCTCTCATTATTGACCCTTTAACTAAGGGGAATAGCTGCTTTGTATCCACCCTGTTCAAGCCCCTTATAATCTTATACACATCTATCAGGTTCCTCCTTAGCCTTCTCTGTTCTAAAGAAAATAATCTGAGTTTATCCCACCTTTTTTCAAACTAAATTGCTCCACATAAACTGATGCACCATGATGGGAGTGGCTCGGCTTGCCCTACAGCTGGGTAGTACAGGGTGAAGTTGAATAATTCCATTGTCCAGCGATGTTTTGTGCTTGGCAGATCAAAAGAGGTACAACAATACATTTATAGCTTAAAATTAAGGGTGCGAGCAGCAGAGAACCTTACAGCAAGTGTTCTGGCGGCATTGATGATTACCAGACGATAGAGATAAGGGCTCGAGTCTTTGTTGTTTGATACTATGAGTATGGTTCACTCAGCTTTATAAATACAGATTCCATCCTCCTCCAGCTTTACCGCTCAAATGACAAAAAAGTGTTACTAGAATTACAAGTTTTCCTTTGAGAATTATAATTATTTCTTAACTTAATCCAGTTTTATTCTCTCAACAATAAACCATTTATCTTGTGGAAAAGAGATCTCAGTGCTTACAGAGCCCTTGTACAATCTTAGAATGGTCACACCACAGCAAGTCATTCAGCGTCGCATAGCCAGGCCAATTTTCAACAGGAACATCTCAACTCCTTCACTTCCCTGTATGGCTTTTCCTCATAATAGTCCAATTCCCTTTGGAAGGCATGATTAAATCTGCCTCCACCATACACAGAGTAGACAGGCAGGAGGCTGGAAGAACACAGCAAACCAGGCAGCATCAGGAGGTGGAGAGGTCAATGTTTCAGGTATAACCTTGTTTCAGTTGCCTGTCAGCTCTGGATTTCAGCTTCTGCAGTTTGTTTGTTTCCACCACATAGGGACAGGGCAATTCAGATCCTAAACTGTTCATTAAAGAAATCTCTCACTTCATCTCTGGTTCTTTTGCCAGTGACTTTGAATTTGTCTGCTTTGGTTCCTAACCCTTTAGTCAACAGGAACAGTTCTACCTCTTTACTCTGTACAGAATCCTCAAGGTTTTGAACACCAAACTCTCTATGAAGTCTCTGCCTTCGATAATGCCAACAGCAGTCCAGATTCTCCAATCTGACTGGACAGTGGGGATCACTTAGCTCTTCTTAGAAATTGTTTTGCAGCCTTTCTAATCACTTTGAAAATTTTCTAAAAAGGTTGGAGACAGCATTTGACATTATAATTCAGTTGGCGATTATACTGTTTTAAAAAGGCTCATCATTTCATCATTGATGCCTGCATTTATTAATGTCCAACATACCAAGAACCTTTTTAAGTAGTTTCACAACCGGCTCTGCCACCTTCAACAATTTGTGCCCATTTTCTTCTACTCCTGCACCAGTTTTACTTGAATTCTTTTTTTTATTTCTTCTCATTCTTCTTACTGACATCTATCACTTCATATTTTATCAAATTTCATCTGTCATTCTATCAGCCTATGCCCTGTTGAAATCGAATCACTATCCTTCTCATAACAGAGGATATTTTGAGGATTTGAAATTATGCCCTACGTTTCCAAGTAAGGATCATTAATGTAGATCAAAAAAAACCCAGTGGCCTCATACTGTGTCCTGGGAACCAGAAGATCATAAGATATCAGAACAGAATTAGGCCATTTGACTCATCAATTCTGCCCCACTATTCGATCCTGGTTGATATGTTTCTCAACCCCCTTCTCATGCCTTCTCTCTATAACCCTTATTCCTCTAACTAATCAACAGCCTATCTATCTCTGTAGTAAATATACTCAATGACTTGTCCTTCACAGCCCTTTGCAGAAGAGTTCTATAGATTCACCACCTGTGAAGAAATTCCTCCTCATCTCGGTTCTAAAGGGTAATCCCTTCACTCTGAGGCTGTGCCCGAATCTCTGAGACTGGGTCCTAGTCTCTCCTACTAGTGGAAACATCTTCTCCATGTCCATTCTATCCCCACTATCTATCTTTCTCCAGTCCAAAAAACAATGGTTCATCCCACTATTTCCAGTCACTTGGTCAACTTTGTGTCCATGCTGATTTTATTTCACGAGCTTTATTTTGTCAACAATATACTGTTGGCTAGAATCACTGAGATTGACAACATGGAAAAAGGCCCTTCAGCCTATTGCATCAAAGTTGGTCAAAAACAACCACCTGACTATTCTAATCCCATTTTCCAGCACCTGGCCAAGAGCATCCCAAGTGCACATCTAAATTTTGAGGCTTTACAAGCAGTGAGTTCTAGATTGTCACCAGCCGCTGGGTGAAAATGTTTTTCCTCTCCTCTAAACCTCCTGCTCTTTCCCTTAAATCTAAACCCTCCAGTCAGTGATCCCTCCAACAAGGATGTTTGCCTGTCTATGCCCCTCGATACATCTCAATCATGTACCCCCTCAGTTTCTTCTGTTCCAAGGGAAAAAAACGACAGTCTGTCCAATCTCTCTTCATAACTGAAACTCTCTAGCCCAGGCAACACCCCGGTAAATCTCCTCTGCATCCTCTCCAGTGCTATCACATCACTCCTACAATGTGGATTCCAGAACTGCTCACAATCCTCTAGCTGCGGCCTAATCAATGCTTCATACCATTCCAGTATCACCTCATACTGCAGCCGGACTCCAGAAAAACACAAATGTCAGTACACAGGCTGTCAGCCATCCCCAACCACAACCTAGCCTTGAAATTCTTTCTGGTCAATATTCAACAAATGTATGAGAGCCTTGAGAAAGATTTCACACATAGAAGATCAATCAAAAGCAAATTCTTTCAAAACACTCGCCTTCAATGTGTTTTAGAATCCACTACAGTTCACATTCTCTCCCACTGCATATGGTATGGATCAGTCCTTTTCTTCTCTCAGAATAATAGTCAAAACATAATAAGTCACAATGGAGATTTTCCAATCCAGATGGTTTTATTCAGACAAAAGTCAAGGTGAGCCATGTGTTTTCACAACCTTTTCCCTGTAACTCCTAAGGCTCAAACAGTAAAATCACACAATAACTACCAAATGGAACAGCTAATATTGCTGTACAATGAAAGACTCATCAGTTTACTAATGACACTAATCAGTGGCTCATAAGCAATTCATCAAGGCAGAAAGCAATTTCTCATTAAAATTAAAGACAAAAACTAAGTACACCTGCTGTGTTTCAGTGGTTTAGGTTAAAATGAATTATTGTACCAGTTTACAGTTAATTGCATCAGCTTATAATATATAATTTATCACATCAAATTGCCCTGTGAACACTTTAACAGCGGTCACTATTTTAATGCTTAGATTGCTAAAAGGGCTTCAGAAAATGCTGGTTTCCCGAAGCAAGAAGTTTTACATGCTTTCACTGCACACTTGGACATCGAAAGAATCACCAACATTCTAATAATACTACTCAAATGTCAAAAGACTTTACTTTTTACAGTACCATTAACTCTCTGGATCTCAAAGGCAGATCTTATCAGAAGGTTTTAGTCTACTCCCTCCTTTCCTTTGTTGTATCTTTAAAGTACAATTTAAAACTTCCTTTCCCTCACCATCCTTCTACTGCCCAAGGCTCCTTTAACTTCCTATCTTCCTTCCCTCCTGTAACACAGCTTTTCTATCCTCCAACTTAGCCAACATTTTAGAGGTGGGAGAAGGATTTAAATTAGAATTTTACTGACAAGAGTAGAATCAGAGACAGGAATAATCAATATGGATTTGCGATGCTAATTAATTGACTAACAACTTGACGAACAGGCCTCAACACATGCCATCTGAATGTTGTACTCCTTATCTAATTTGCCCACAAGGAATTTAATTCAGATAAATGCAAGGTGCTGCATTTGGGAAAGCAAATCTTAGCAGGACTTATACACTTAATGGTAAGGTCCTGGGGAGTGTTGCTGAACAAAGAGACCTTGGAGCGCAGGTTTATAGCTCCTTCAAAGTGGAGTCGCAGGTAGATAGGATAGTGAAGAAGGTGTTTGGTATGCTTTCCTTTATTGGTCAGAGTATTGAGTACAGGAGTTGGGAGGTCATGTTGCGGCTGTACAGGACATTGGTTAGGCCACTGTTGGAATACTGTGTGCAATTCTGGTCTCCTTCATATCGAAAAGATGTTGTGAAAGTTGAAAGGGTTCAGAAAAGATTTACAAGGATTGGAGGATTTGAGCTATAGGGAGAGGCTAAACAGGCTGAGATTGTTTTCACTGGAGCATCGGAGGTCGAGGGGTGACCTTATAGAGGTTTACAAAATTATGAGGGGCATGGATAGGATAAATA
>NC_057712.1:129830993-129831142 GCF_004010195.1 Chiloscyllium plagiosum
ACATTTAAGAGGCATTTGGATGGGTATATGAATAGGAAGGGTTTGGAGGGATATGGGCCAGGTGCTGGCAGATGTGACTAGATTAGGATGGGATATCTGGTCGGCATGGACGGGTTGGACCGAAGGGTCTGTTTCTGTGCTGTACATTT
>NC_057712.1:129832124-129834942 GCF_004010195.1 Chiloscyllium plagiosum
GGTGAGGACCAGTTCAGCCAAACGAATGAGAGTGTCGGTGGAAAGGTACTGTTGTGGACGTCGTGAGAGGAAAAAACAGAGGACTTGGAGGACACTGGTCATGGCAGATGGTGGTGTAGAGGGATGGGATGTCTATGGTGAAGATGAGGCGTTGGGGGCCGGGGAAATGGAAGTCTTGGAAGAGGTGGAGGGTGTGGGTGGTGTCTCAAACATATGTGGGAAGTTCCTGGATAAGGGGGATAGGACAGTATCGAGGTAGGTGGAGATGAGTTTGGTTCTGTCAGAGTCACTGAGTTCCTGGCCTCATTTAAGTTTTGGTGCAAACAGGAAGAAAAGAGTTGAACTCAGAGGTAAGATGAAGATGACTGCCCTGGCCATCAAGATAGCATCTGACCAAGCGTGGCATAAGGAGCCCAAACTAAAGACCTTTCCAATCTGGAAGAACACGGGCAACAAGTGCTTGGGAACACCTCCACCTGCAAAAATCGCTCCAAACTCTGACCTGGAACTAAATCATTGTTCCTTCACTATAGTCAGGTCAAAATCCTGGAATTTCCCTGCTTCCATTAGCTTTATTGGTCTAGCTGCCTAATACACACTGCAGTGATTCAAGAAGGAGACTCACCAATGACTTTCTAAAAGGCAATCAGGAATGTGTAACAATTGCTTGCCTTGCTTGTGAGGAACAGAAGTAGGCCTCGGGCCTGTTCCATTGTTCAACTGGCTCATGGCTGATCTGACACCCCTCCACTTTCCTCTATTCATCAAGGATTTCTCTATCTCAGCTTTAAATATAAATAAGGACTCTGCCCTCACACCTCTGACAGAACTGACTCCGTTCTGATGAAGGGTCATCGGATCCGAAATGTTAATTCTAGTTTTCTCTCTGCAATTAGGAACTGGTGTGCTGAGTTTCTCTGGCAATATCTGCTTTTCAGATCTTCAGCACCTGCTGGTTTTTGTTTTATTACATTCCTTAACTTCTTATCTTCAGGGACTGTTTCAGAATCTAGGGACTTTTGAAAAAACAGCTGTCCAAAGGATTTGTTGGATTTTAGTCCCGAGTTTCTGCAGTACTTTTTCTCTGCCTTAATAGGTTAATGCACAGGAGCCCAAGACTGGGGATAAAGGAGGCATTTTCAAGTTGGTGGGTTATAACCAATGGAGAGTCACATAGCTGAATCTCTAACATTGATCTATGTACAATCTACAATTAAATGACATCGAGGTAGAAACAGAGAGTGATATACTTAGGTTTGCAGATAATAAAAGTTCAATGGGAAATGTAGTTGTGAAGACAACAAAAACAGGCTAGAAAGAGATAAAGGCAGATTGAGTGAGTGGACAACACAATGGTTGATGGGAGTATAATGTGGGGGAAAAATGAGATTATTCACTTTGTAAGTATGGTGCACATCCTGCAACTGCACTGGGACAAAAAATCGGTGTCACTGATGTCAATGTTGTCCTGGAACAAGAAGCTGGTGCCAAGCCCATCGAGTTGGGTGTATGTGGTGCCACTGATGTGTAAGGAATCCTCAACAGTATCACTCCACATTCAGCTCTGCTCAGTACCCCCACTCCCTTGCTTACCACTCTACTTGTATTCCCTTTCAGAGCCCTCACTCACTGTCACTTGCATCTTATTCTCTCACTCCCGTGGAGGGTGAGCAACACTCCACAGCAGGGAGCTGTTGGAATGCTCAAATGTTGGGAGTGGGCAGTAAGCAAATCACAATCCCTGCATTTCAATTCTCCTAAAATATCTGAAAAATCCACTGATTTGATTGCTCCTGTTCTTTGACGCAGACACCTTGCTGGTGTCATAGAATCCCTACAGTGTGGAAGCAGGCCATTCAGCCCACTAAGTCCATACCAACCTTCTGAAGAGCATCCCACCTTGACCCAAACCTTACCCTATCCCTGTAACCCTGCATTTCCCATGGCTAATCCACCTAGCCTGCACACCCCTGGGGACTATGGGCAATTTAGCATGGCAATCCACTTAATCTTGGGATCATGGGAGGAAACTGGAGCACCCAGAGGAAATCCACACAGACACGGGAGAACATGCAAACTCACACAGACCAGGATGGGACCATTCGCCACAGCAGATTCGCCGACGACGATTAGCCACTGCCCTTTGACCACCGAGGACGCTTAGCCACCGGCCATTGGACACTGGAGACAATTCGCCACCGCAAATATGTCGTATATTTTATTTAACAACGTTTAGAATGTTAGAGAACAAGCATATCTAAACTATATAAAATTGTTGTTATATTGGTTAAGGTAGGGTTTGCGTTGTTTCAGTAACAACTTATTTTCATTATAGGAGAGGTTGCTTTTTCAGCTTTACTTTTCCATTTACCCTCAATTCTTCAAAATGGAAACAGAAATTATTAGTAAACGTGGAAATAAGAAGTTTTACCACGATGGTTTTATATATGTTTTTGATAATATTTGAAACATTCTTGGATAGTTTAAGTTTTGGTGATGTGAACAAAGGGGCCGGTGTAATGGACGTATCCACATTAAGAGTGGCACTGTGATAAAAACAATAAATGAACACACACATTTCCCTTCCGCAGCAAGTGTCCAAGTTGCGAAAGTGAAAACAAGTTTAAAATGTCGTGCAGAAGAATCGCAGAAAATTGTTCTTGAATACAGTGAAAGAGATTGTTTGGAATATCTTAGAGGAATAGCGCATAACTATCAAATGAACTAAAATTTCATTGTTTAATATTAATGTGGGATTTTACTGCCATTATAAAGATTTTTAAAATATATTTCCTTTTTCTGGTTAAAGTTTGTAACT
>NC_057712.1:129838449-129847906 GCF_004010195.1 Chiloscyllium plagiosum
CTTTTTGAGTTTTCTGCCTCATTGATACCATTGTCTTTCTTGACTTCCCTTGTTCTAACTTTCCCTTCAATTTCCTTCTTAAACTTCCAGTTTGTCCCCTCCCCCCCGCTATTTAGTTTAAACGTAACTGTGATGCTGTAGCAAACCTGCCTGCCAGAATGCTGGTCCCTAATCTATTAAGGTGCAAACCGTCTCTCTTGTATAATTTATGTTTACCACAAAACATACCCTGGTGATCCAAGAATTTAAATCCTGCACCAGTTTCCCAGCCACACGTTCAAGTCCATTATCTCCCTGTTCCTGGCCTCACCAGCTCGAGGAACTGGAAGCAAACTGGAGATAACCACCCTTGGACGTCCTGCTTTTCAGCCTTCTTCCTAGTTCTCCGAAGTCCCGCTGTAGTATGTTCCTCCTCTTCTTCCCGACATCATTTGTGCCGACATGTACCACCACCTCTGGCTCTTCACCTTTGTCCTTGAGGATTTCCTGCACTCTGTGATGTCTTTAACCCTGGCATCAGGAAGGCAACACACCATCCTTAAGTTCCGCCTGCTGCCACAAAAACCCCAATCAGTTCCTCTCACTATGGAGTCCCCTATTACCACGGGTCTGTGTGATGTCCAACTCTTCCGCTCTGCCTCCACGCCAACTTTTGATTGACAAACCTGGCCGCCTAGTCTTCATGGTAACCATGGAAAAGAATAGTAATTTTTTTTAAATGGTGAGAAACTTCTAATTGCTGATATTCAAAGACATATTGTTACGGCATATTGTTCTTTACTGCAAGAAGGTTTAAGTACAAGAACAAAGAAGGCTTGCTACAATTATTCAAAGCTTTGTAAGAAAATACCTGGAATACTTTGTGTGCAACTGAGGACTCCATATTTAAAGAAAGACATATTTGCATTGAAGAGAGTAAAGCAATGATTCAATAGATTGGTCCCTGGGATGAATGTCTGAGTATGTTTGGTCTATACTCTCTGGTGTTTAGATGATGATAGCTCATCTTATTGAAACTCTGGGGATTATGCAGACACTTGACAGGGTAGATATTGAAATGTTATTTCCCGGCTTAGAAATCTAGAAAATGGGGTCAGAGCCTCAGGATAAGAATGAGGAGAAATTTCTCCTCTCAAAAGGGTTGTGTGAATCTTTAGAACTCTATCCCAGAGGGTCAGGGATACATCATCAGAGTATATTTAAGGCTGTGATAGACAGATTTTTTGGTCTCTTACAGAATCAAGAGTCATCAGATGCAGATAGGAATATGCAGTTGGACCTGAGCTGAGCAATGATCATATTGAATGGTGGAGCAGGTTTGAGGGCACAATATCTTTTTTCTGTACCTATTTTTATATTGTTCTGACATTGCTGCCTGACCCAGTAAGTGTTTCAAAAGTATTTTTTGCCTTTATTTGTAATTCTCATCCTTGTGCTCAAATTCCTTTACTGCAATCTCTAATCTCCTTTCGTCTTACAACTTTCAGAATGTTCCACGCCTTCAACTTTAGCTCTCAAGAGTCCTCCCTTCACTATTGGCAGCAGTGCCTCCAGCTATCTCAGCTCTCACTTTGGAACTGCCTCCTTAACTTATATGCTCTCTTGACCCAGGTTTTGGTCACTGCAGAATGGCCAATTTATGGGTGTAAAACCCAGACCACAGCCAGTCTCAGACATTCAGTGATGACATCTTCCAAACTGTGCTCAGTCATGAAATATCCTTCAAAACACTGGCCTTTTCACAGTCACAGCAATTGTTTAATACCCATTAAACCACTGCTGCCAGATAACTACTTTTTCAGATATATTATACTTCTTTTCTTCACACATCCCAAACAATACAACTTATACAGCAGAATAATTCCCAAAACAGTTACTGGCAAGGAAGCATGCCACTTACTAATGTTTTTCTTGAAGCTGCAGTTCCCCAGCAGAAAGTACTGCATCTCACACTGACAGAATGCATGTCTGGGTTTTCTTAGTTAAGTGCTGATCTTGTTTCTGTCATTGGTGGTCATTGCCAATGGAGGTGAGATACTTTCCCACAGGCAGCAAGGAGAAAAACAATACAAAATGCCTTCCTGCAATACTTCTATTTCAAGAGATGCCATCCCATTACTCTGTGCACACAGGGGTAGACATGCCACCCTAAACACTGCCTTGCCTTCTCTGACTTGAAAAACAGAAGGAGAGAGAATAGTCTGCAATCTTAGCTCTGTCAGCAACTCTCTCAGTGGGTCATGGTAGGATGCAACCTGCAAGTGGTCTTGATCGATGTGCTAGTAGGCAGAAAGTGTGCTTTAAAGCAGTTTTTTATTCCCTACAACATAACTCAAACATCGTTCAGAATCTATGGAATATACACACACACAGACACACACTTCCAGTGAAATCATAAGCAAGAGGAGGACCAGGCTGCAAAGATTTTTAAGCAGAGACAATTTAGACCTTTTTAATCACAGGACAAAGAAATATAAGTTTTGTACATTAAAATCTCAAAAGGAACATGTTCAGCAAACACTTATTGCACATTCAACAGCACATTCCCATGCACTCTTCACACTTACAAAACCTCTTACAGATGAAGAGATACTATCTCATTACGGTTATCCTTCCAATTAGCAACAGTCAAGGTTTAGGTTCTGCTCCCTGTATCTAAAGCAGCTACCAATAAAAGACCTGCTTTACAACTTGCAATATTTGCTTGTCGGCTCTATTTTAGTAATCCCCGTTTTGCTAACGACAGGGTAAAATCCTTCAGTTGTGAAAACAGTCTCAGTCATGGTTCTCTCTGGGGCCTGGGAACGGTTCCACATGCAAAACAACCTATCAGCGTTATTTATTTATGGGCAAGAAAGAATCAATACAACAGCTCCATTTAGCATTAAGAAAATTAGATCAATAGGCTGTTTTTGCCACAACTCACACTTACTTCCTGTAGTGAAGGACTGTGCAATTGCAGCATGACATTCCCTTACTACCATGGCATCTTGGTTAGCAGCATGTATTACACTCCCTGGTGGGAAAATGCACTGTGTGGAGTGAAATCAAATTATAGCAACCACAAATAACCTCAAAATGGACTGGTGACAAACAATGAATTAGCTACTTTCAGCCAGTTAGAAAGTATACAACTGGACTGGAGGAAAAAAAAGGTTTTGTTGAACAAAATCAGAGAAATGGTACCCTCTGAGAGGAAAGTCCTCCACCTATGTCTTAAATGTGTGATCCTTCATTCTGAGATGATGCCCTCTGGTCCTAAACCCTCCCACATGGGGAAACAACCTTTCTGCACCTGCTTTGTCAAGTCCTCTCAGAATCTATGTTTCAGTAAGGTCACCTCAGTCATTTATTCCAACCAGTACAGACCCAAACTACTCAACCCCTCCTCATAAGACATCCCTCTATAGGTGGACAACATTAAAAATCACACAACACCAGGTTATAGTCCAACAGGTTTATTTGGAAGTGGGGCTGTATCACAGGACACAGAATTTATAGTAAAAGGTCAAAGTATCATACAACTAATGCGATGTATTGAACAAACCTAGATTGTTAAGTCTTAATCACTTCAAATCGGTTGCAGATTTCGATTCATTAATATGTAAATCCCAGAACCTCTTTCAAGTCACAGTCCTAAGATATCTTAAGGTTTTATTTTTTAAAAAGTGACATCTCAGCTCAGTCAACGCATTAAAGGCATGAGGTTAGAATCTGTCTGTATTCCAACCTTGAGACAGACTGTTCTATTTCTAAAGTAGGAATTTATAAAATGTCACGTAAATTGATGCCTACAGATTGTACGCTTTTTGAACAAAATAAAATGTATCTACAAATATAAATCTGCAAATGCAAATTCACCCCAAAGACTTATGATAATGTGGGTGTGTACGTGTGTGTGTGTGAGCAAGAGAGACAGAGAGAGAAAGGGAGAGTGTGTGTATTGGGGGGGGTGGTGAAGAGAGGGATAGAGTGTGTGAGCTTGTGTGCATGTGCGTGTGAGGTTGGGTATGTGTGCGTGTGTGTGTGTGTGTGTGTGCGTGTGCGCGAGTGTGATGGAGTATATGCCTGTGAGAAAGTGTGCACGTGAGTATGAGTGTGGGGGTGAGTGAGTCTGACAGACTGAGTGTATGAGAGCAGGTCTACATAAGTGTGTAACAGTAGGTGTTGTGTGTGAGAGTGTATAGTGTAGTGGGGTTACCTGTAGTGTGACATGAACCAATGCAATCCTCACGGGTACCAAACTTGGCTATCAGCATCTGCTCAGCCACTTTACGTTATTGCCTGTCCCAAAGTCTGCCTTGGAGGATGGTCATCCGAAAATCTGAGGTCAAATGTCCTTGACCGCTGAAGTGTTCCCCAACTGGGAGGGAGCATCCCTGTCTGTTGTAGGGTGTCCATTCATCTGTTGTCATAGCAGCTGCTTGGTCTCCCCAATGTACCATGCCTCAGGACATTCTTGCCTGCAGTGTACGAAATAGACAACATTGGACGAGTCATACGAGTACCTGCTGTGTACATGGCGGCTGGTGTCCCCACGTGTAATGGTGGTATCCATGTCAATACTCTGACACATCTTGCCGTGACAGGGTTGTACAGTGTCGTGGTCGATGTTGTCCTGAAGGCCAGGCAGTTTGCTGTGAACAATGGTCTGTTTAAGGTTTGGCGGTTGTTTAAAGGTGAGCAGTGGAAGCCGAGAGACGATCTTGGCGAGGTGCTCATCCTCATAAATAATGCACTGCTGGCTGTGAAGAACATGGTGCAGTTTCAGCGCTCCTGGGAAGTACTGGACAACAAACGGTGCCTATTAGTTGTACCCCTTGTCTGTCTCCTGAGTAGAGCATTATGGTTTCTCGCTGTGACACATCGGAATTGGCGATCAATGAGTTAAGCATAGTATCCTATTCTTAATAAGGTGTCCTTTAGCACCTTCAGGTGTCCGTCCTGTTCATCCTCATCTGAACAGATCCTGTGTATGCGTAGGGCTTGTCCATCGGGGATGGCTGTTTTAATATGTTTCGGGAGGAAATTCAAGAAGTGAGGTTACCCATGGGTCTGGTTATCCTTGGGCCTGTGGTATATGAGCCATGAGAAGCTTCTCTGCACTGCCTCCTGAGGAAAATTAGCCAAAACTATTCAGAGTATTTCATCTGTGGACTGACTAGTGCCTTGTGTAGTTTTAGCAAGAGCTCCCTATTTTTACACTACACTCCTTTCGAAATAAGGGTCAACATTCCATTGGCACCCCCTATTACTCACTGACTTGGATGCTAGCTTCTTTGTGATTTATGCAGAAGGACTCCCGAATCCCTCTGTGCTGTAGCTTTATGCAGTCTTTCCCCATTCAAGTAATATTCAGGTTCTCTATTCATCATGCTGAGTGCATAACCTCATGTTTTTCCACACTATATTTCATCTGCCAACTTTCTGCCCATTTGCTTAATTTGTCTGCATCTCTCTCTAGACTGCTGTATTCCTCACCAAGTGCACCATGACGGCCAGAGATAAGTTGAACAGCAAAGGTATTTTCCCTGGAGTAGGGGAGTTCAAATGTCGAGGATTTTTTAAGATGAGAGGAGAAAGATTTAAAAGGGAATGATGGGGCAACTTTTTCATACAGAGACTGGTTCAGATGCAGAATGAACTGTCAGAGGAAGTAGTAGATACAGGTGCAATTCCAACATTTAAAAGACATGTGAACAGACACCTACAAAAAGATCTAGAGGGATACGGGCCAAGCACAGGCAAATGGAACTAGTTTAGTTTGGGAAACATGGTCAGCATGGACGAGTTGAATTGAAGGATCTGTGTCCATGCTGACTCAATGAGTCTGAACGAGGCAGGATTTTTTTAGCTTCTGGCAGTTTTGGAAATGGAGTCCAACAGCTACAAAGCTTTGCACCTTTGAGTTCCACGGCTTCATTCATGCCACAGATTGTTTGCTCATAAATCAGATGGGGGCTGATAAGACTACCTACGGATCCAAGCAGTGGGTAGCCCATTGTCCCAGTTAAAGGCCTGTTTAGATCAGTCAGCAATTTGCCGAGTTGATCCTGCAGCCTTTCTCTGCCTACAACACAGGGACTACAGCAATTCAACAAAGCAGCTCATCACCACTTTCTCAAGAGCAAAGAGGAAAAGGTAATAAATGCTGACCCAGCCAGTAATGCCGTCATCCCACAAGTGAATTTAAAAAAAGGATGAATTACACTTCTATACTGGTTGAGAAATTTAATAAAAACATCTTCACCAGCCCAATATTGTTCAGTTCTACAGACCAGATATGCTAGGTATAAAAACTGCACAATTCACCCGTACATATCAGAACTAGAGAAATTAACAAGGGTACTTAGTCAAAGTTACCATCAACCCTGTTGTGTTGGGTAAAGCTGTTTCTGCCATGATGTACCAACCAGGTAGGGAAAGGAGGATTCAAACAACCAAAAGAAAATTCCTTTCAATCCTTGTGTAAGGTTAGAAACTCTTGAGAATAAGCTTATAAGTTAGTTGACAATTTGTAAAACAAATCTGGAACAACATCATTCTGTGTTCTATCGAATGGTCACTCAGGCTTAACCACATGTTGCAAGGACCCTGCTCTTTTCAAAAGCCAAGGAGAGTGGCTTTAGAACATTGAAGATAGAACAATACAGCGCAGAACACGCCCTTCGGCCCTCGATGTTGCGCCAACCTGTGAACTAATCTAAGTCCATCCCCCCTACACTATCCCATCATCATCCATGTGCTTATCCAAGGATTGCTTAAATCTCCCTAATGCTGCTGAGTTAACAGCACTGGCAGGCAGGGAATTCCACGCCCTTACCACTCTCTGAGTAAAGAATTTGCCTCTGACATCTGTCTTAAATCCATCCCTCTTCAATTTGTAGTTATGCCCCCTCATACAAGCTGATGTCATCATCCTAGAAAAATGACTTTCACTGTCTACCCTACCTAACCCTCTGATTCTCTTGTATGTCTCTTATCTAATCCCCTCTTAGCCTCCTTATCTCCAATGAGAACAGACCCAAGTCTCTCAGCCTTTCCTCATAAGGCCTTCCTTCCAGACTGGGCAACATCCTGGGACATCTCCTCTGCACCTTTTCCAATGCTTCCACATCCTTCCCGAAATATGGCGACCAGAACTGTACGCAATATTCCAAATGCGGCCGCACTAGCATTTTCTACAGTTGCAGCATGATATTGTGACTCCAGAACTACCAAAAAAAACCTAACACACCGTATGGCTCCTTAACAGCACTATCAACCTGGGTGGCAACTTTCAGGGATCTACGTACATGGACTCCAAGATCCCTCTGCACATCCACACGACCAAGAACCTTGCCACTGACCCAGTATTCTGCCTTCTTGTTATTCTTCCCAAAGTACATCACCTCACATTTAGCTGCATTGAACTCCATTTGCCACATCTCAACCCAATTCTGCAGTTTATCTAAGTCCCCCTGCAACCTGTAACATTCTTCCACACTGTCCACTACTTCACTGACTTTAGTGTTATCTGCAAACTTACTAACCAATCACCCATGCCTGCATTTAAGAGAAAGTGAGGACTGCAGATGCTGGAGATCAGAGCTGAAAAATGTGTTGCTGGAAAAGCACAAGAATCTGAAGAAGGGCTTATGCCCGAAACATAGATTCTCCTGCTCCTTTGATGCTGCCTGACTTGCTGCGCTTTTCCAGCAACACATTTTTCAGCTCATGCCTGCGTTTAAATCATTTATAAAAATGACAAACAGCAGTGGTCCCAAAACAGATCCTTGTGGCACATCACTAATAACCGCACTCCAGGCTGAATATTTTCCATCAACCACCACTCGCTTACAGAAAGCCAGTTTCTGATCCAAACTGCCACATCACCCTCAATCCCATTCCTCTACAATTTTCTCCAACAGCCTACCGTGTGGAACCTTATCAAAGGCTTTACTCAAGTCCATGTACACCATGTCAACTGCCCTACCCTTATGCACATGTTTGGTCACCTTCTCAAAAACTCAATGAGGTTTGTGAGGCACGACCTGCTCTTGACGAAACCATGCTAACTGGGCACAACATTTGCAATCCTCCAGTTCTCTGGTACTAAACCTGTAGACAACGCAAAGATCAAAGCCAAAGGCTCCAACACCTCCTCAATAGCTTCCAGAGAATCCTCGGATAATCCCATCCGGTCCAGGGGGCTTGTATACTTTCACTCCTTCTAGAACTGATAACACCTCTTCCTCACTAACCTCGATCGTTTCTAATCTAATATCTCGTATCTCATTCTTCACCTCTACAATATTCTCCCTTTCCTGAGTGAAAACCAATGAGAAATATTCATTTAGCACGTCTTCAATCTCCACAGGGTCCACATACAACTTCTCACTTCTGTCCTTGACTGGCCCTATTCCTACCCTAGTCATCCTTTTATTCCTGACATTCGTATAGAAAGCTTTAGGGTTCTCCTTCATTCTATTTGCTGAAGACTGCTTGTGTCCTCTCTTTGCTCTTCTTAACTCTCTCTTTAAATCCTTCCTAGCTGATCTGTAACTCTCCATCGCCTCATCTGAATCACCTTGTCTCATCAACACAAAGCCTCCTTCTTCCACTAAACAAGGGAGATACAATTTCTGTAGTAAACCACAGTTCTCTTACCGTATCACCTCCTCCCTACCTGACAGGGACATACCTATCAAGCACAGGCAATATCTGTTCCTTAAACCAGCTCCACATTTCCACTGTCCCCATCCCCTGCATTTTGCTACCCCATTCTATGCATCTTAATTCTTGCCTAATTGCATTATAATTCCCCTTTCCCCATCGATAACTCTTGCCCTGTGGCATGTACCTATCCCTTTCAATTGCTAAACATAACTGAACTATGATCATTTTCTGCAAAGTGCTCCCCTACCACTATGGGCTCCAGCTATGCCACGAAAGGAGTAGCCATGGGCACCCGCATGGGCCCCAGCTATGCCTGCCTCTTTGTAGGATATGTGGAACAGTCCATCTTCCGCAACTACACTGGCCCCAATCCCCACCTTTTCCTCTGCTACATCGATGACTCTATCGGCGCCACCTCATGCTCCCACGAGGAGGTTGAACAGTTCATCCACTTCACCAACACCTTCCACCCCGACCTCAAATTCACCTGGACAGTCTCAGATTCCTCCCTCCTCTTCCTCGATCTTTCTATTTCTATCTCAGGCGACCGAATCAACACGGACATCTACTACAAACCGACCGACTCCCACAGCTACCTGGACTACACCTCCTCCCATCCTGCCCCCTGTAAAAACGCCATCCCATTCTCCCAATTCCTTCGACTCCGCCGCATCTGCTCCCAGGATGACCAGTTCCAAAAACACACATCCCAGATGGCCTCCTTCTTCAAGGACCGCAATTTCACCCCCGACGTGGTCGACGATGCCCTCCACCACATCTCTTCCACTTCCCGATCCTC
>NC_057712.1:129848337-129850151 GCF_004010195.1 Chiloscyllium plagiosum
GGGTCGGCCGGGGCAGTCAGGTTTGTGGATTTTGGGCAGGAGGTAGAAACGGGCAGTGCGGGGTTGTGGGACTATGAGGTTGGAGGTGGTGGATGGGAGATCCCCCGAGGTGATGAGGTTATGGACGGTCTGGGAGATAATGGTTTGTTTGTAGTACCTATCACATTTCCGACGCCCCTCCCCCAAGTCCCTCCTCCCTACCTTTTATCTTAGCCTGCTGGACAAACTTTCCTCATTCCTGAAGAAGGGCTTATGCCCGAAACGTCGATTCTCCTGTTCCCTGGATGCTGCCTGACCTGTTGCGCTTTTCCAGCAACACATTTTCAGCTCCCCTACCACTATATCAAACACCTGGCCTGGTTCATTACCAAGCACCAGATCCAGTGTGGTCTCCTGTCTTGTCGGACTTTCTACATACTGTATTAGGAAACCCTCCTGCACACATTGGACAAAAACTGATCCATCCAACGTATTTGATCATTTGTATCATGTTGCACAGAACAAGCAAGTAATTAATACACTGCTAAATAATTTCCTGAGTGGGTACTGCAGAAACCACCAGCCTCAAACTTCTTCACTTGAACTGCCCACATGACACAGACTGGGAGCGGGGAGGATGGACGGACAATTAGACAACTCTGTGCTAGCTACAAACCAGCACGAAAAGGAAGCTATAAACAGGCTGTATGTTAAGCCCTTCATCTGGAAATGGACAGAAAAAGAGAAGAAAATGAGATGGAGGAGAAAAAAAGAAAAATGTACCGCGAGTATTATGCTGGGAAAGCATCATAATGCTGTTCAGTGCAACAGGCCATTCAGCCCATGGTGTTGATGCCATTTCTGTGAAAGTACTTGACAATCACAAAAAACCCTGTTCTTTCGCCATTGTCTTGTAAAGTTTCCTTTCCAGGTATTTAGCTAAACTCCCTCAGAGAGTTGTTATTATGTCTGTTTTCAGAACAAAGAAATTAACAAATTCCCAAATGAATACTCCCCAACACTCAGTCGTTTGGTGCGTGTTTTTTTCTCTAAGGATAAATTGTTGTCACATATACTATAATGAGTACAATGATCCCCAAGGGGGAACAAATTGGATCCCCATTAAGTAGAGTGCTCAATTGCAACACTGGTGATGAGTATTTACAAGTAACTGGAGTGAATAACTCATTACAGTGCAGAAAGCAAAAGTGGTTCCAATTCAAATGTAATGATTGCTGAACACTGACTGCAAATGAATTGCAACATCATATAAACGTCTTTAAGGCCAGGAAACTTCATTGAGCAGCTGGGGTCAAAGCCAGCTATCTTCTTCCACAAGTGCAGCCCTCAAAGGAAGGAGCAAATTCCCCTGAATTCTTCCTTCTGTCTTCGATCCGTCAGCAATTGCCTGGTGTCCAGCTGTGTCTTCGCATCATGTTGCAGCTTTCAGCTATTTCCACTAAGCAGCTCATCTGTACCAAAGATGGATTTTACTCCAATTCAGGATCCATATATCCCCAGGTTACAATTCAGCAATTGTTTTAAGTGGATGAAAATTGAAGAATGATTCACTTTAAACAATACAAGGTTTTATTCACTGTAAGGAAGTGAGGACTGCAGATGCTGGAGATCAGAGCTTAAAAATGTGTTGCTGGAAAAGCGCAGCAGGTCAGGCAGCATCAAAGAGACAAGAGAATCGACGTTTCGGGCATAAGCCCTTCTTCAGGAATGAGGAGGGTGTGCCAAGCAGGGTAAGATAAAAGGTAGGGAGGAGGGACTTGGGGGAGGGGCGTTGGGAATACGATAGGTGGAAGGAGGTTAAGGTGAGGGTGATA
>NC_057712.1:129850540-129851914 GCF_004010195.1 Chiloscyllium plagiosum
TTACGGAATGCTGATAGGGGAGGGGAGGGAAATATATCCTTGGTGGTGGGGTTGTTTGGAGGTGGCGGAAATGACGAAGGATGATCCGATGCATCTGGAGGTTGGTGGGGTGGTAGGTGAGGACCAGTGGGGTTATGTCCTGGTGGCGATTGGAGGGCGGGGTTCAAGGGCAGAGGAGCGGGAAGTGGAGGAGATGCGGTGGAGAGCATCGTCAACCACGCCTGAGGGGAAATTGCGGTCTTTGAAGAAGGAGGCCATCTGGGTTGTTCGGTATTGGAATTGGTCCTCCTGGGAGCAGACGCGCCACCGAACTTGACACGGTCCTGTCCCCCTTAGTCCAAGAACTCCCCACCTACATTCGGGACACCACCCACGCCTCCTCCATGATTTTCGCTTCCCTGGCACCCAACGCCTTATCTTCAGCATGGACATCCAGTCCCTATACACCTCCATCCACCATCACCTCAAAACCCTCCGCTTCTTCCTTTCCCGCCGAACCAACCAGTACTCTTCCACTGACACCCTCCTTCGACTGAACTGGTCCTCACTCTGAACAACTTCTCTTTCCAATCCTCCCACTTCCTCCAAACCAAAGGAGTAGCCACGGGCACCCGCATGGGCCCCAGCTATGCCTGCCGCTTTGTAGGATATGTGGAACAGTCCATCTTCCGCAGCTACACTGGCACCACCCCCCACCTTTTCCTCCGCTACATCGAGGACTGTATCGGCGCTAGTTCGTGCTCCCACAAGGAGGTTGAACAGTTCATCCACTTTACTAACACCTTCCACCCCAACCTCAAATTTAACTGGACCATCTCAGACTCCTCCCTCCCCTTCCTAGACCTCTCCATTTCTATCTGGGATGACCGACTCAACACGGACGTTTACTATAAACCGACTGACTCCCACAGCTACCTAGATTACACCTCCTCCCACCCTGCCCCCTGTAAAAATGCCATCCCATATTCCCAAATCCTTTGCCTTCACTGCATCTGCTCCCAGGAGGACCAATTCCAATACCAAACAACCCAGATGGCCTCCTCTTTCAAAGACCGCAATTTCCCCTCAGATGTGGTTGACGATGCTCTCCACCACATCTCCTCCACTTCCCGCTCCTCCGCCCTTGAACCCCGCCCCTCCAATCGCCACCAGGACAGAACCCCACTGGTCCTCATCTTCCACCCCACCAACCTCCAGATACATTGGATCATCCTTCGTCATTTCCGCCACCTCCAAACGGAACCCACCACCAAGGATATATTTCCCTCCCCTCCCCTATCAGCATTCCGTAAAGACCAGTCCCTCCGTGACTCCCTCGTCAGATCCACACCCCCCACCAACCCAACCTCCACTCCCGGCACCTTCCCCTGCAAC
>NC_057712.1:129852162-129857072 GCF_004010195.1 Chiloscyllium plagiosum
ACCTCTCCGCCCCCACCCCCTCTCCAGCCTATCACCCTCACCTTCACTTCCTTCCACCTATCATTCCCAATGCCCCTCCCCCAAGTCCCTCCTCCCTACCTTTTATCTTACCCTGCTTGGCACACCCTCCTCATTCCTGAAGGGCTTATGCCCGAAATGTCGATTCTCCTGCTCCTTTGATGCTGCCTGACCTGATGCGCTTTTCCAGCAACACATTTTTAAGCTTTATTCATTGTAAGGAAACATTTATACTTAAACACAGCTAATCCGTCCGCTTTAGACTATTTAACAATTTATTAACACTTGCTGCTCCAGAAACCTGTAAATATATTCAGGAGTTTAGCATTCAGAAAGAAGAGAAAAGGAGGTGATTGACCAAATGTCAGAGAGACGTAATTGATTCATTATGACACAGGAGAAGGCCATTTGGCCAATCAGGTCTGCTCTAGAATCATAGAGATGTACAGCATGGAAACAGACCCTTCGCTCCAACCCATCCATGCCGACCAGATATCCCAACCCAATCTAGTCACACCTGCCAGCACCTGTCCCATATCCCTCCAAACCCTTTCTGTTCATATACCCATCCAGATGTCTTTTAAATGTTGCAATTGTACCAGCCTCCACCACTTCCTCTGGCAGCTCATTCCATACACGCACCACACTCTGCGTGAAAAAGTTGCCCATTAGGTCTCATTTATATCTTTCCCCTCTCACCTAAACCTATGCCTTTTAGTTCTGGACTCCACCACCCCAGGAAAATGACCTTGTCTATTTATGCTATCCATGCCCCTCATGATTTTATAAAACCATATAAGGTCATCCCTGAGCCTCCGACGGTCCAGGGAAAACAACCCCAGCCTATTCAACCTCTCCCTATAGCTCAAATCCTCCAACCCTGGCAACATCCTTGTAAATATTAATAAGCAATTTTCTCTTGCACTGAGAGAAGAGGAGGGATTGGTGGAAAGTTGAAAGTAAGCGACACAACTGTTGGTGAGATGACGCGATTGAACGAGTAAGATGTACAGAGACCAGCAGGGTTAGTAGTGTGGAGGGAGAGAACAGGAAATATTCCATTCCCCGTGATGGGAGATGTGCTCAATAGTCGGGATAGAATCAGTCCTGGCAGAATGGAGGAAGTCACTGAACTACTTCTTTCAGTGCTGGGCTTTCCACTTGATGGCTGAGGTAACCTCAGACCAAATCACAGCCTGATGTTGTTACCTCTACTACTGATCATTGGAACTCTGTCTCCACATTACCCCATCCACCTGGATCACCATGTGCCTGTCTGCATATACGGGCACTCATTTCCCCTTTCCTAGCAAGTCTAGGTAAACCACAGGATGGCTCCACGCTAATAGTGCTTGTCTGGGTGCACAGCAGCCTTTTAAAAGATTGAACTAACACCAGAAATGATAATTTATCCTGGGATATCCTCCAGTGTGGAGCTTTTCTGGCAATCGTGAGTAGTAATATCAAGCTGGCATCAGGTGAGAGGGTGCATAGTGAGGAAGTTTGGGATAAGAAAGCTCATTAGCCCCCGCCGAAAGAAAACCCTCCATGAAACTCGGTGAAAATTACACTTAGCCAAAAGTATTGAACGATTCAGACTTCAAATTCTAAAATGGCCGGAACCATATATATCTTTAACAGTTTAACAGTTTCTTTTACAAAGAAGCATGTCAATCAGCGATGGAAGGCGTGTGACATCCGCAGTATAGTTTAGCAGACTCAAAAACAGTCAGAGCATAAGGAAAAAAGTCCTGAATGGCATGGAACTAATAAGAGAAAAATTCCAGCAACAGAAGGTTTTAAGTTGTCAGCAAGGAAGACAGCCTACAAGACTGCTGAAGGTATGAGTTTAAGGAACATATGTTAAGGAATAAATGAACTGTGTCAACAATGTATTTGACGGTCTTATGAGAGCAACATTGATTAAAAGGAGACAGCATCAAATGAATGCAGAAGTTTTCTGGAAAGAAGCCAAGCACAGCAAGACTCACTGAATAAGGTACTCGAAAATGGACCTTTCACTGAAGTTTGAGCATCTGTAAAGTTGTAGTTAAGGTAAAAGGGTTGAATATCCGTATCTGATATTTTTAACAAGATCATTTCGAATAGTCCCAACATAAATCAAAATAATTTGTGTCTTTTTCCCTTTTGGGGTAATAAACATTGATATTCTTTTGTTACAAGTACCATTAGAAACCTCTTGTGAATGCGTTCATGACTGACCACCCTGGTAAGTAAACAGCAAAAAGGAAATCATCCTGGAATCTGACTTGTCCAATATTACTATCATCTGGGACTATAACAGCTACATTTTTCCCTGTGTTACAACACACAGGCCAATTATATCTCAATAAAAGCAGGGAGCTTTGCAAACATGTCTGACTGCCTACCATCCTCCAGTACGGGAAAAAAAATCAAAACTAATTGAAGCTGAAGGTGTCCAAGTGGGGAAGCTCCCGAAATAACTACTCTGGTTAGAAATCCCTGATGTGGAAAATATCCATTCCATTGCTATGGATATGCTGTCGACCACCAAGTTAGTACAAGGACAGTTAGTACTACAAAAGTTAAGAAGAACATCTGAGAATAGGAATGTTATATTAATGAGAAATGTCCATCAACTCAATGTAAATTGGGAAAATCCAAGTATTTAGAGACAACGTTGGTGGTGAATGTGACGCATGATTATTTCAGGACTTAAACATGGAATAGAATCTACAAGAAGTAATACTCACCTTGACTTGGGAATTCATAAGTGACCCAGACATTGTATTGAAGGTACACAATGTCATAAATCATGGTTCCCCTGGGGGTCAGGAACCACAGAATGTTTGTCATGAAATAGGTTCAAATTCAACCTAGGAGCAAGTTTTTTTAAAGAGTCATAGAGATATACAGTACAGAAAAGGATCCTCCAGTCCAATTAGTCCATGCTGACCAGATTAGAAATGGAAAATGGCAATATTCAAAGCAAGCTTTAAAAAATAAGATCAGCAGCTCTAACATCAAGCCTGACAATAAATGGGTTAATAAAAACATGCAGGAAGAGCAAAACATTATCTCAACAATCTCATCAGGAGAAAAGAGGAGTTCACTGGATCAAATACAAGATCACATAAAGTAAGTTATAAAAGGTTATCAAAGGACAAAGAAGACCGAGAAAACGAAGCAAAGTGTGACAACGGCAGCAATTTGTATTTATAAAGTGCCATTAGCATTTTGTTTTAAGGAGCTTCTCACAAGTGTTACTGGGCAATCATTTTGACACTCAGTCACAAAAAAAGATATGATAGATGACCAAAGTTTAGACAAAATAGGTAGGTTTTAGGCACAGCAAACAATTATTAAATATATTTATTATGTCAATGTGAAGAGAATTATCAGGGAAAAATGAGAACATTCAAAATTTAAAAATGGACTTGAAAATCAAGATGGGGAAGATAATAAAAAATCTGATTGATTTCTTCCTTCAAGCATTCACAAAAGAAAACATAACAATACACTCTCTTCAAAGATAAAGTACTGAGGTAATATTCAGGACAAATAAGATGGAAGTCTCAGACAACCAAATATTGGCTTAAAGCAACTAAAAGCAGATGGTATTTATCCCAGAGATTCATGAGGCACTGACAGCAATTAAACACAGGAAACAACAACCCAAATTGCCTTCAAATCTATGTAAAATAATGGAGTTTATTAAGAGTGAATGTGCTGTTTATCCATAGCCACCTAGTACACAGCACACACCATAGTTTCACATAGGGAAGATCCCAGCCAGCAAAGTTACTTGATTTCTTCCACAAAATAACAATTCAAACTTCTGTGGAAAGTCCAACCACATTGCAATTTCAGATTTTAAAAATGAACCTGACAAGTTTCCTTGAAAAGATGAAAAATTAGAAACTTGGGTATGGATAAGAAATGGCTGACGGATCAAAAAAGGTACACTTTGTTGGAAGGGCATTGGAGTAGAAGAAAATTTGAGTGGAGCACTCCAGAGACTGCTGGTTCTGATTGACATCAACATGTTCACAATTCGTACAAGTTGATGAATTTGAAATGTTTACTTCGCCAGAGGAATAAAAGGAGGCAGGCCAAAGAATTACACAGCCAGCTGAATGTAAGGACAAATGTAAATTGAATGCAGACAAAAATAAAGACAACATTGCAAATAAGGGAAAAACATTGTGGATGCACATGCTTCAAGAATAATGTCAAAATTCCTAGCAATGATACTGAAAGAGACTTTGGAATCTTAAAACATGTTCAACAAATTCAGCATGTTAAACTAACTAGCTCAAACTGTAGTGTGCAAATCAGAGAAAGCCAGGACAATACTGCACAGAACTCTGATTTCACCGCACCTCGAGTACTGTGCTCATCTCTCGTTACAGCAAAACCAAGAGACTTTGGAACACTGAGGCAATGGATTTTAGTATCAGATGTGTGAATTATGAAGAAAGATTGGCAACAGAAAGGCTTTTCATTTTGCAAACAGAGCAAGGGCTGATCGCAGAATTTGTTTCCTCTTTTTGAGTTCTCCACGCAAAAGCTTGTTCATAGATTCTGGATTAGTGGTGCTGAAAGAGCACAGCAGTTCAGGCAGCGAAGTCGACGTTTCGGGCAAAAGCCCTTCATCAGGAATAAAGACA
The DNA here is from genome assembly GCF_004010195.1 of Chiloscyllium plagiosum. Lineage (NCBI taxonomy): Eukaryota > Metazoa > Chordata > Chondrichthyes > Orectolobiformes > Hemiscylliidae > Chiloscyllium > Chiloscyllium plagiosum. Next base: position 129,856,833 of record NC_057712.1, read on the forward strand.
GTGAGCCTGAAGCGTGGAGAGATAAGCTAGAGGAGGGTAGGGATGGGGAGAAAGTAGCATAGAGTATAATGGGTGAGTGGGGGAGGTGATAGGTCGGGGAGCAGAGGGTGGAGTGGATAGGTGGAAAAGGAGATAGGCAGGTAGGACAAGTCCGGACAAGTCATGGGGACAGTGCTGAGCTGGAAGTTTGGAACTAGGGTGAGGTGGGGGAAGGGGAAATGAGGAAACTGTTGAAGTCCA
>NC_057712.1:129858230-129869335 GCF_004010195.1 Chiloscyllium plagiosum
TCTCTCTGCTACTTTCTCCCCACCCCCATCGTCCTCTCGCTTATCTCTCCACGCTTCAGGCTCACTGCCTTTATTCCTGATGAAGGGCTTTTGCCCGAAACGTCGATTTCAATGCTCCTTGGATGCTGCCTAAACTGCTGTGCTCTTCCAGCACCACTGATCCAGAATCTGGTTTCCAGCATCTGCAGTCATTGTTTTTACCTTGTTCATAGATTGCTGAGCTGTAATTGTGCATAACAGCTGACTGATCCTTTCCCTTCCTGACAACCACACACTCCTATTGCATGACCAACATTACCTATTACAGTCACCCTTGGTGACTATTCACCAATCTACAGGAAGATACAACAAAATCAGAATCCCTACAGTGTGGAAACATGTCCATCAGTCCAACAAGTCCACACCAAACTTCCAAAGAGTAACCCAACCAGACCATTCCCTTACCCTATTATCCTACATTTAACCCTGACGAATACACCTCACCTACACATCCCTGAACACTACAGGGAATTTAGCATGGCCAATTCATCTGGCCTGCACATCTTTGGATTGTGGGAGGAAACCAGAGCACCCGGAGGAAACCCACACAGACACGGGGAGAACGTGCAAACTCCATGCAGACAGTCACCTGAGGCTGGAATCAAACCCAAGTCCCTGGCACTGTGAGACAGCAGTGCTAACCACTGAGCCACCATACCTTTTTTTAATACTATGGATTAGTAAGGAAACAGGCCTTGAATCTACCTCAAAGTCGAGAGTGAGTTGCTGGGAAAGCACAGCAGGTCAGGCAGCATCCAAGGAGAAGAGTTGACATTTTGGGCATAAGGCCTTCTTCAGGAATGAGGCTGAGAGATAACTTGGGGGGGGGAGGAGTAGCTGAGAAAACGATAAGTGGGTGAAAGTGAGAGAGAAGGTGAGAGGTCAGGGGAGGAGGGGGAAGTGATGGACAGGTCCAGAGGGCGGTGCCAAGTTGGAGTTTTGGTACTGGGATGATGTGAGGGGAGGGGGAAATAAGGAAGCTGTTGAAATCCACATCGATCCTGTGTGGTTGCAGGGTCCCAAGGCGGAATATGCGGCACTCTTCCTCCAGGCATCGGATCGTAACGGTTCGGTGGTGGAGGAAACCCAGGACCCGCATGTCTTTGATGGTGTGGGAGGGGGAGTTGAAGTGTTCAGCCACTGGGTGATGGGGTTGTTGGGTGCTGGGATCCCAGAGATGTTCTCTGAAACAATCCGCAAGAAGGCATCCTGTCTCCCCAATACAGAGGAGACCACACTGCATGCAACGGATGCAGTAGATGACATTGGTAGAATATAGGTAAATTTTCGACAGATGTGAAAGGATCCCTTGAGCCTTTGGATGGAGATTCGGGAAGTGGTGCAGACCCAGATTTTTCACTTCGGTGGCAAGGAAAGGTGCTAGGAGTGGGGTGTGGGCTGGTGGGGGCCATGAACCTATCGAGGGAGTTGCGGAGGGAATGGTATCTTTGGTGGTGGGGTCCGTTTGGAGGTGGCGGAAGTACAAAGAACAAAGAAAATTTACAGCCTAGGAACAGGCCCTTTGGCCCGCCAAGCCTGAGCAGAACCTGTATCCCTCTGCTCCCCACCTACTCTTGCATCTGTCCAGACGCACCTTAAATGAATCTACAGTGTCTGCCTCCACTACCTCTGCTGGCAACGCATTCCAGACACCTAGCACTCTCTGTGTAAAGTATGCCATATCCCCCGTAAACTTTTCACCTCTCACCTTCAACATGTGACCTCTCGATATTTAATCCCTCACCCTGGGAAAAAGCTTATCTCTATCTACCCTGTCTATACCCTTCATGATTTTGTAGACCTTTATCAGGTCCCCCCTCAATCTCCTTTTCTCTAATGAAAACAATCCTAACCTACTCAACCTCTCTTCATAGCTAGCACCTTCCATACCAGGCAACATCCTCGTAAACCTTCTCTGCATCCTCTCCGAAGCATCCACATCCTTTTGGTAATGTGGCGACCAGAACTGTACACAGTATTCTAAATGCGGCTGAACCAACATAGTGTACAATTTTAACATGACCTGCCAGCTCTTACACTCAATACCCCGTCCAATGAAGGCAAGCATAACATATGCCTTCTTGACCACTCTATCCACCTGTGCAGCAACCTTCAGGGTACAATGGACCTGAACTCCCAGATCTCTCTGCACATCAACTTTTCCCAAGGCTTTTCCGTTTACTGTATAATTCGCTCTAAAATTAGACTTCCCAAAATGCATCACCTCACATTTGCCTGGATTGAACTCCATCTGCCACCTCTCCGCCCAACTTTCCAGTCTATCTGTATTCTCCTGTATTCTTTGACAGTCCCTTATGCTTTCTGCTACTCCACCAATCTTCGTATCATTTGCAAACGTGCTGATCATTTATGTATATTACAAACAATAGTGGCCCCAGCACTGATCCCTGTGGAACATCACTGGTCACCTTTCTCCATTTTGAGAAACTCCCTTCAACTACTAATCTCTGTCTCCTGTTGCTCAACCAGTTCCTTATCCACCTAGTTAGAATACCATGCACACCATGTGACTTCACTTTCTCCATTAGTCTACCATAGGGAAACTTATGAAACACCTTACTAAAGTCCATGTATATGACATCTACAGCCCTTCCTTCATCAACTTGGTCACTTCCTCAAAGAACCCTATTAAGTTGATAAGGCACGATCTACCCCACACAAAACCATGTTGCCTATCACTGATAAGCCTATTCTTTTCCAAATATAAATAGATTTTATCCCTCAGTACCTTCTCCAGCAATTTTCCCACCACTGACGTCAGGCTCACTGGTCTGTAGTTACCCGGAATATCCCTAATATCCTTCTTGAACAGGGGGACAACATTAGCAACTCTCCAGTCTTCCGGCACTTCACCTATGTTTAAGGATGCTACCAAGATATCTGTCAGGGCCCCAGCTATTTCCTCTCTCACCTCCCAAAGCAACCTGGGATTGATCCTGTCCAGTCCTAGGGATCTGTCCACCTTACTATTCTTTTGCTTACCCAACACACCTTCCCTCCTTATGTCACCGTAATCCAGAGTAAACAAACTTCAATCTCTAATCTCAACATTCATCATGTCCCTATCCTCAGTGAAACACTGATGCAAAGTGTTCAACCCCTTCTCTAGTTACCCTCTTGCTTCTTATATAAGAATAAAAGTGGCGGAGGATGATGCAAGGTATGCGGAGGTTGGTGGGGTGGTAGGTGAGGACCAGGGGGATTCTGTCCTTGTTGCATTGGGAGGGGTGGGGGTTCAAGGACGGTGAAGCGTGAAGTAGAGTAGATGCGCACTGGAGGGCATCATTGACCACGTGGGAAGGGAAGTTGCGATCACGATAGAAGGAGGCCATCTGGGACTTGAATTGAATTGAGTTTATTGTCACGTGTACTGAGGCACAGTGAAAAGCTTTGTCTAGCGAGCAATACAGGCAGATCACAATTAAATAGCATAGGTAGTAAATAATAGGTAAACAGCGGCAAAACAAAAAACACAAGTACAGGCGAATGTTAAGAGTTTGAGAGTCCATTCAGTATTCGAACAACAGTAGGGTAGAAACTTTTTCGAAACCGGCTGGAGCATGTGTTCAGGCTTCTGTACCTTCTCCCCGATGGTAGAGGTTGTAGAAAAGCATTGCCAGGATGTGATAGATCTTTGAGAATGCTGGTAGCTTTTCCTTATCAGCGAGCCTGGGAGATGGATTCTATAGATGGGAGGTTGGCCTTTGTGATTGTCCGGGCTGAATTCACTACTCTCTGAAATCAACTAGCTAAAAACAATGACTGCAGATGCTGGAAACCAGATTTTGGATTAGTGGTGCTGGAAGAGCACAGCAGTTCAGGCAGCATCCAAGGAAGAGCGAAATCGACGTTTCGGGCAAAAGCCCTTCTTCAGGAATAAAGGCAGAGAGCCTGAAGCGTGGAGAGATAAACTAGAGGAGGGTGGGGGTGGGGAGAAAGTAGCATAGAGTACAATGGGTGAGTGGGGGAGGAGATGAAGGTGATAGGTCAGGGAGGAGAGGGTGGAGTGGATAGGTGGAAAAGAAGATAGACAGGTAGGACAGGTCATGGGGACAGTGCTGACCTGGAAGTTTGGAACTAGGGTGAGGTGGGGGAAGGGGAAATGAGGAAACTGTTGAAGTCCACATTTTTGCCCTGGGGTTGAAGTGTTCTGAGGTAGAAGATGAGGCGGGTGTCCCGGAGATGTTCCCTAAAGCGCTCTGCTAAGAGGCGTCCAGTCTCCCCAATGTAGAGGAGACCGCATCGGGACCGCATCCGCTGCTCCTCAGATGCTACCTGAACTGCTGTGCTCTTCCAGCACCACTAATCCAAACTCTCTGAAATCATTCTAACCAACTTTCGGAGGTGGAATTGGTCATCCTGGGAACAGATGCAGTGGAGGCAAAGAAATTGGGAATAATGGATAGCGTTTTTACAGGAGATAGGGTAGGAGGCGGTGTAGTCTAGCTAGCTGTGGGCTTGCAGTAGATGTCTGTGGTTAGTCGGTCTCTGGAGATGGTGATGGAGAGGTCCAGGAAGGGGAAGGAGGTGTCCGAGATGGTCCAGGTGAATTTGAGGTCAGGTTGAAAGGTGTTGGTAAAGTTGATGAACTGTTCAACCTCCGTGTGGAAGCATGAGGCGGAATGAAGGGCTTTTGCCCGAAACGTCGACTTTCCTGCTCCTTGGATGCTGCCTGAACTGCTGTGCTTTTCCAGCACCACTCTAATCTAGAATCTGGTTTCTAGCATTTGCCGTCCTTGTTTTTAACCTAACTGTGGAAGATGGACTGTTCCATGTATCCAACAAACAGGCAGGCATAGCTGGGTCCCATGCGGGTGCCCATGGCTACCCCTTTGGTTTGGAAGATGTGGGAGGATTGGAATGAGAAGTTGTTGAGGGTGAGGACCAGTTTAGCCAGACAGATGAGGGTGTCAGTGGAAGGGTACTGGTTAGGACGGCGTGAGAGGAAGAAATGGAGGGCTTGGAGACCTTTGTTGTGGCAGATCGACATGTACAGGGACTGGATGTCCATGATGATGCACTGGGGGCTGGGCAATCAAAAGTCTCCCTCACCTTCATCCACTTTTTTTTTCCTCAGCTACCTGCCCTCCAACCCCACCCCCTCTCTCATTTAACTCTTAGCCCCGGCCCACAAGCCTCATTCCTGATGAAGGGCCTATGCTCGAAACATCAGTTCTCCTGCTTCTCGGATGCTGCCTGACCTGCTGTGCTTTCCCAGCAACACACTCTCGACTCTGATCTCCATCACCTGCAGTCCTCACCTTCTCCTACTTGAATCGACCTCAGTCAGAACAGGAATCAAATCCTATGTTTTGAGCATTAATCTGACCTACACAGCAGTCCGATAGCTAATTGAGTTCACCATTTTCCCCTAACTGCCTTCCAGAAGTTTAAAAGGCAGCAAATTATGCGAAAAAAATTAATTTGAAATATTATTTTAACCAAAACTGTATTCACAAGATAGGGAATACAGGATCCAAGTAGTAAATCAAACACTATGAGAAAGATTAGTAGACCCACTTTACAAAGAATAAGCAACATTGAAATAAACTTTTAAGCAGAATCCTGAGATGTACAGTGAACAGTAGGAATGTTAAAATGAATCAAGTTGCTTTCCTCCTTCTTAAGTAGCCTATGAGCATTTCTGGCTTGCTGATAAGTGATTTCAAAAACTAGACAAAAAGAGCATATCAAAGACACAACTTGCTTATTATGAAAATGTTGGTAATGTGATAGGAGTGTGTGGTTGTCGGGGAGTGAAAGGATCAGAGTCAGCTGTTGTGCACAATCACAGCTCAACACTTAGGGACTTCCATCGTCAAGGCTCAAACACGAATAATTCTTGAGGTATTATAGCACAGAATGAGGCCATCTGGCTCATCACTGCTGCACCAACTCTTCAAATGAGCATCATTACCAAGCGCCAATCTCCTGTCTTTCCTCAGACCTTTACACATTATTTTTATCCAAATAATCATCCAATGCTCACTTCAATGTCTCAACTGAAACTGCCTCCACTACACTTCTCAGCACTGCATTCATACACATTGTGCAAAAAAGGCTTTTCTCGCATCATCATTGCTTCTTTAGCACATCATTTTAAAACTCTTTCCTCTCCTTCTTGTTCTTTTAAAGAGCAGGAACAGTTCTCCCTATCTGGGCGGCACGGTGGCATAGTGGTTAGCACTGCTGCCTCACAGCGCCAGAGACATGGGTTCAATTCCCGCCTCAGGCGACTGTGGAGTTTGCACATTCTCCCTGTATCTGCATGGGTTTTCTCTGGGTGCTCCGGTTTCCTCCCACAATCCAAGGATGTGCAGGCCAAGTGAATTGAGCATGCTAAATTGCCTGTAGTGTTAGGTGAAGGAGTAAATGTAGGGGTCTGGGTGGACTTGTTGGGCCGAAGGGCCTGTTTCCACATTGTAAGTAATCTAATCTAACCTAGCAGCTCATGATTTTATAAATCTCCTCTCAGTCTTCTTCACTCCAAGGAGAGCACTTTCAACTTCTTCAATCTATCCTCATCCCTGAAGTTTCTCATCACAAGGACCATTCTTAAGTCATTTCTGCACTCTCCAATGTATTTACATCAGTCCTATAAAGTGGCACCCACAACTGCACATGATACTCCAGACGAAGTCTAAATAATGTCTTATACAAGTTTAACATCACATCCTTGCTCCAGTACTCTGTGCCCTATTAATAAAGCTGAGAACACTGTATGCTTTATTAACTACTCTCTCCTGTCCTGCCATCTTCAATGATTTGTGCACAGATACACCCAGGTCCCTATGCTCCTACAATGTCTTTCATTGAGAGTAGAATTGGCAGCAGTGGGATATGACCTCATGCCTTTGCAGAGACTGGAACCTGCATCCAGTACTTAGACCACATGGCCATGCTACCAAGGCCTCTATCGAAGCCCTCGAATGGTAAGCTGACAGCATAATTAGCAGCGGTGGGATGTCTTTAAATGTTCTTCCTACCAAAGTGCATCACCTCACACCTCTCTGCATTGAACCTGCCACCTACCCACTCACTCCATAAATTTATCCACAACCTTTTGGACTTCCACAATTTCCTCCCCACAGTTTACAATTCTTCTAAGTTGGGTGTCATCAGCACACTCCGAACTTTCCCCTTGCATACCAAGATCCCTATCATTAATAAATATCAGGAAAAGGAAGGGTCCCAATACAACCCTTGGGGAACTCCACTACAAACCCTAGTCTGGTTCAAAAAATACCATTTGACTATTAACCTCTGTTACCAATTACTCAGGCAATTTTGTATCCACATTATTTACTGTCCCTTTTATTCCAGGACCTATAACTTTCCTCAAGTCTATTATAGCACTGTATCAGATGCCTTCTGAAAATCCAATTTCGACAGTGTTATGTTCATAGGGCCTTTCTGCTAACTCTGAAAAACTGTAGCAAGCTAGCTAAACATTATTTCCCCTTTAGAAATCCAGGCTGATTCTTTCGAATCTACCCAAATTTTCCATGTGATTACTGATTCTATTCTAAATAATTGCCTCTAGAAGCTTCATTACCAATTAAGTAACTGGTTTGTCCTTGCTGAGATGATCCTTACAATTTTCCTTGAACAAAGCAGTTTGCAATTCTTCAGTTTTCTGGCATTTCCCCCAAATCCAGAAAAATTAAGATAACGCCCTCACAATTTCTATGCTCACTTCCTTCAGAATCCTTGTCTACATTTTAAGGTATTCAAGTACCAACAATCTATCCAAGACTTCTTCCTCATTCATGCTGAATTGTTTGAGTGACAGAGTCACCTCCTCTTTCACCATGTCCTCGGCAGCAACTTCCGCTTTCCTAAAGACAGGTGCAAGTATTCATTTAATACCTCAGCCATATCCCCTGTCTCAATGTGCAAATCTCTGCTTTATAGGGTCAAGGTGCCTGTGACTGTGGACCTACACAGGAAAGCAGGAGAAGTCGGGATATGATTGAGAAAAACAGAAGTTGCCTTATTGAACTGTACTTGTGATTTTAGATGCTGATGAGGAAATATAATCGCTACCATTGCATTCTACTGCAATTACAGAACCATATGAGCATTCACTTGATTTTATAATGTATGTTCTTGCTACATAATTTTCAATCTCCCAAAATAAATATTCCTCAAGCCAATGTTGCTCTCCTTAGAGCAGAGAAAATTTGAACAAAAGCTTTTAGATTTACATGGTTCAGTATCAAGGAATTGTAACTTTTCAGGATAACTTGAACATAATGAAAGTACTTTTACCCAGGAAAGCCAAGACTGAGGAAGGAGCTGATAGTGCTTTTGAAGTTTTAAAGGAGTTTGTTCAGCTCGACACAGAAAAGACATTTCCCCCTGGTAAGAGACAGCAAAATTAGAGGTGACATATGATCACTTCATAAATCCCACAAAGCTCAGGAGAAGTTCTTTACCCAGACAGCAGTTAAAATATGGAATATGCCACTGTATGAAGTCATTGAGATATTTAAGGACGTGTTATATAAACATACAAGAGAGAAAGGAATGAATGGTCATATAAGGTTAGATGCAGCAAGGTGGGAGAGGCTTATGCAGAGCAGAAAAGACAGCAGCAAAAAAAGGTTGGGCCAAATAATATGTTTTTGTTCTGTAAACTCAACAGGTAATTACACTTGTTTCACATTGAGCAGAATGACAGAGTTTTCACAATCAAACTTGAGAAATGCTGGACTAAATTACAAAGGATGGATGTGTTTATTCAGGACTATTTGACAATTGAAAGTATGCTGTAGGTTTGATTGGATTATTTGGCAATCAGTTTTTATAAGGATTTATGTTTGAATGGCTATTTAAAAAGTAATAGCTTTAAATTCTGGGACTGCTCTAGAGTGGAGTAGCTGGTAGAAATATGCTTACGTAACGTAATGCAACCAATCCATCTTTAAGGAAAGCAATTTGTGAAATTCTCATAGTAGCTTAAATACAGAAATGGTCATCACTCACTATTGTAGCTTTGCAAAATCTTTAACTTCCAAAGAGATGCAAAGTTGTTTTTTTTTATTTACTCACAGGATGAGGACATCACTGGCTAGGCTAGTCCAGAGGGCAGTTCAGGGTCAACCACATTGCTGTGTCTGCTTAGTTATCCAATTATTGCCCAACGCTCATTACACTTGCTAGACCATTTCAGGGGTTAGTTAAGAGTCAATCATATATTGCTGTAGGCCTAGAAACAAATGTAGTTCAGACCAGGTAATGATGGCAGATTTCCCTTCACAAAGGAACTGGATTTTTTTTTAAAAGGATAAGCAGTGCTTTCAATTTCAGATTTTAATTCAATTAATTCAAATTACACGAGTTGCTGTATTGGGATTTGAACCTATGTTACCGACTGAATTAGCCTGAGCCGATAGATTACTGGGATAGTGACATTACCACTGGACCATCAATTCCCCTTGCTCTTTACTGTACTGAAAAATGAGTTTAAAGTCCATAGGGATGAAGGATTTCAGACAATTACAGCAACCAGTAAAGCTGACATTGTTCTTCTTATGGCACAGAAATCCAAAGAGATTTAGTAAAGGTGATGGCCATATGGCACAGAATTCATGCCAGAATTGCCAGGTTTTCAAAATCCTAAAAGAGAAATAAACATAAACTATTGCCAGGGCAGTTGGATCCATATGTAGAAAGTGAGGACTGCAGATGCTGAACATCAGAGTCGAGAGTATGGTGCTGGAAAAAATATAGCCAGTCAAGCAGCATCTGAGGAGCAGGAGAATCGACGTTTCGGGCATAAGCCCTTCATCAGGAATTGAGCTTTTGCCCGAAACTTCAATTCTCCTGCTCCTCGAAAGCTGCTTGACCATCCCTGCTTTTCCAGCACCACACTCTCGATGCAGTTGGATCCATAATCCAAGCGCAAAGACATAAGATCCTTAGTTAAAAAATACTGGAGTTACAATGAGGGAAAGTTTTAATGCAACAAAAAACTGTGATGTGCAATGTACTGTCTGAATTTATAGTGGAAGCAGATTAAATAATAACTATCGAAGGGTACTCGATAAATACTTGCAGGGGAAAATTGAAAAGGATAAAGCAGAGCTAACATTAGGAAAGGGCAGGTAAGGCAAACCAAATTAATTGCTCATGCAAAGAGACAGCAAAGGTAAGACAGAATGAATGATTTCATTCTACATGAAATCGAGCTACAATCTTCAAGCATGGACTTCTCCTCCTGATGAGAAATGGAGAAGCTCCACTGAACAGAGGGATCTCCATTCAAGGGAGGTGGGTGGAGCATGGAGACAAGCCTGTCACCAAATACCAAGACAAGTTGTTGAAAAGACCCCCACATCAGTTCTCTGCGACTTCGGACTTGCTGGTTGCTAACATGTTAGATGCTCGATAGCCTTCATCACTTACACTCCTCCCATGGCTCATCCATGTCAACCGTCAGGACTCCCCATCCTATCTAACCGTCCGCACTCCACATCCTATCCAACCGGCCGCACTCCCCATTCTATCCAACAATCCGCACTCCCCATTCAAACCAACCGGCCGCACTCCCCATTCCAACCAACCGTCCGCACTCCCCATTCTATCCAACCGGCTGCACTCCCCATTCCAACCAACCGGCCGCACTCCCCATTCCAACCAACAGTCCGCACTCCCCATTCCAACCAGCCGGCCGCACTCCCCATTCCAACCAGCCGGCCGCACTCCCCATTCCAACCAGCCGGCCGCACTCCCCATTCTATCAAACCGGCGGCAGTCCCCATTCCAACCAACCGTCCGCTCACCCCATTGCAACCAACCGTCCGCACTCCCCATTCTATCCAGCCGGCCGCACTCTCCATTCCAACCAACCGTCCGCACTCACCATTCTATTCAACCGGCCGCACTCCCCATTCCAACCAAACGGCCGCACTCCCCATTCCAACCAACCGTCCGCACTCCCCATTCTATCCAACCGGCCGCACTCCCCATTCCAACCAACCGTCTGCACTCCCCATTCCAACCAACCGACCGCACTCCCCATTCCAACCAACCGTCCGCAC
>NC_057712.1:129873542-129908149 GCF_004010195.1 Chiloscyllium plagiosum
CCAACCGTCCGCACTCCCCATTCCAACCAACCGTCCGCACTCCCCATTCCAACCAACCGTCCGCACTCCCCATTCCAATCAACCATCCGCACTCCCCATTCCAACCAACCATCCGCACTCCCCATTCCCACCAACCATCCGTACTTCCCTTCTATCCTTCATATTCATTTATGACCCGAATCAACTAAATGACCTTTTGTAGCAAATATCAACCTAAGGCTAATATTGGCAACTCCTGCCAACCCACCTGCCACCCTTTGAGTTTATATCCTCCATATCAACTCAACCATTATTCAAAACTGATAGTCATCAGGTGTTATCTCGAAATGAAATAAGTTAAAGCTCTGAATATCTATTACAGCCTTCACTATGTTAAAAAAATTTGAAAAGTTATTACCCTTCAAGTACTCAATCCCTTATAACCCACACACCATTTCGTTGGGATAATTATACATCATGGAAAGTACCCATGTATTAATAATCTCATATTTATAGCCCCTAGAATAATGTCAATAAATGGCTATTGTAAGTATTTCATCAGATTCAAAAAAAACATTTTTTGACATTCCCAGTCATTATTATTATTAAATTTTTATACATCTATGGATTTAAATAACTTCACAATTTGATAGAGGGCATTTGCACTTACTCTCAAAAATGTGTGACTTCAACATCGCAGTTTAAGGCCCTTGCTGCACCAAAACATTATGTGCCTCTGAACTGGGTCAACAAAGTTCAGATTTCCCTCAAACGAGAATCATTCCCAGCATGGGTTCCATTGGAAATGGAGCCAGAATCCACCATTTTTAAAAGAGTCTCCACAATTCCTTGAAAATTTGGCCCTGATTCTCTGCTAAAGCAATCCAAAACTGATCATTGTGGTTTTCTCTACTTCAAATGTCAATCCATCTTCACTTCAATGATGTGACAAGCTCCTGCAACTATTCCCAAGGCAAAGCAGTACATGCTGCAAAAACTGACTACATTAAAACAAGGTTAATCACAATGCAGCTTCCATATGGGAATTTCTAGATAGTAATACTTTGGCTCTTTTTCAGCACTCTCAAGTCATCAGGGTGCTGAAGAATCTCAAGTGTTGGCAACACTGTCTTTGGGCAATCTTATATTGCCCATTGGCAGGCCATCGCCAATTTCCTTCAATCATTAAATACATTATCTGACTTTGACAGGTTTAAAGCCACTATACTTCACTCAGGACTGACATCAATACCCTCCCCCTTATCCATTTCCCAAAGAAATTTAAAACTTTACAGCAAAGGAGGTGACCATTTAGTCCATCATGTCTGTGGTGACGTGTTGAAAGAACTCTCTGATTAGGCCCTTCTTTTTCTCCAAAGTCTTGCAAATTTTCATCTGTAGAAGTATTTTTAGAATCTGTCAGGTGATATATCAAATGTCAGACCTCAACATCCTTCACTCTACCACTAGCCAGTACTTTACAGAAATACGAGAGTAGTGTGGGAAATACACATATCAGAGAACAGTGTTTTGGGTTCCTTCTTTCATCAGCAGTTCCTATGCTGTTAATGCACCAAATCTGGCCCCAAATCTCAAACCAATGTAGCAGTATTTTCACTGGTTAATGGCGACATTCAGCACCAGAATCTGATCTCAACTGGAAGATTGTTCCAATGCTCAAGCCCGAAGAAAGGATAAAAATCAACCAGGTTTTCGCTCTGGTCTATATTCAGTCAGGCTCTGCTACAAAATACACGTGCAGTACCCTCTTAAGTTGCACGACTTGCTGATACTCCCTGACAAGGCGCACTGAGAAGAATGTACTCCAACAATAAGAGGGACACACATTTTGAAAACAAACTTGGTCACGCATGTAGATAGGCTGGTAAAGAAGGTGTATGGATGCTGGCCTTTATTGATGGGGGAATTGAGTACAAGAATCAGGATATCAGCTTTATAAGACTTTGGTTAGGCCACACTTAAGTATCGCATTATAAGAAGGATGTTAAGGCTTTAGACAGGATGCAGAAGAGGTTCACCAGGATGCTGTTTGGATTAGAGGGTATGAGATATAAGGATAGGTGAGAAAAACTTGGGTTGTTTTCTCTGTAGCGGTGAAGACTGAGGGGAGATTTGATAGAAGTCTATAAAATTATGAGACGCATAGATAGATTCTGACCATCAACCCTTTCTCCCCAGAGTTGAAATGTTTAATACTAGGGCACAGGCATTTAAGGTGAGAGGGGGAAAGTGCAAAGGAGATGTGAGGAGCAAGTATTTTTTCCCCACAGAGAGTGCAAGCGTCTGGAATGCACTGCCAGGTGGGTGGTGGCAACAGATATGATCGGTGCATTTAAGAGACTTTTAGATAAGCACATGAATATGCAAGGAATGGAGGGATATGGACCAAATTCTGGATTAGTGGTGCTGGAACAGCACAGCAGGACCAAAGGCAGGCTGAAGGGATTAGTTAATTTAGCGTCATGTTCAACACAACATCGTGGGCTGAAGGGCCCGTTCCTGTACTGTACAGTTCTATATTCTAATAAGTGCCTTCAAGATTTCAAGATAAATGAGATTGGGCTTTATACATGTATTAATAGTTAATGCATTGAACTTGAAGTTGCAAGAAGTCAATAAACTTTCGTTTATTACAAAGTATAACGTATAAATTTTATCGTGAATACTTACTGCAGGAATAAATATCTGTCTTTAGTAACTACTCTATATGGTGCAACACATGTTGGCACACTGCAGGCCACAAATCAGTACAAAGCAATAAAACAGGTAAAATATGGCTGCAGATCGGCAGCAATGGGAAGGGAGCCTAAGCTAGAGCAGGAAAAGCTAAAGACCCTTTCCAACCTTTTCTCAGTTAGAAAGCCAACAATTTTCTTGAGAACGACCAAAAAAAGATTACTGAACTAGCAACTTGAGCTTCTTTCTTCCTAGTTTTAAATTTTTCTTAAAATACATTTCAGTGAAACTTCTAAAACAAACATAGATTTATTGCTTTTACACAAATGGTGCACTGCCCTTTCATAACAATTCACATACCTTCAGACAATAGAGAAAAATCACTACAAAAAAACTCATGAATTTATCCATTATACTCTGAAATAATTCAAATTAACTCACATTTACAGAGATCCTAAAATCCACAAAATATAGTAAATACCACGAGTGTAAAATTCAAGTTTAATAATCAATCCTTCTGAGCAGTGTAGGAGTTGCACTTACTGTTGTTTCTTGGGGCTGGCTGTGCGACAGGAATTGATACTGATGCTGAATTTCCTAAAGTACCACATTCCCCAGTTTAAATCCCAGCAGAATATTTTTTTAAATGGCTCTGAACTCTGCTCACACCAGTGCTCTTATAAAACAGAATTAGTCTGCAATTTAACAAAACGGTCCACAGCTTGGAAAGTGACGAACCAGAGCTGCAGCATATTGCCTGGGATCCACCACCTAGAAGAGTAGCTTCCAGCTTAAAAGCTTGAATCGCACAGACGATAACTGGCTCCTTGCCACTGGTCCCATCCTATTTACTTCTATTTACATCCCTTTAATGGGAACTGACAAACCTCTGGCAAAATGAAAGAAAATGTTCCTGGTGCTTTCAATAAATCAGAAGAACTTGATTTATTTTTCTTTCCTCCAAAGTACATGCGCGAAAGTGAGCAATGTTTTAATAAGAAAAAAAATGAAGGAAGCATTCATTGCCACTTCAAAGAGAAATAAATTTGCCTTTAAAGAGAGAAACAGCCTCAAGATTTCAAGCCTTAATAAAAAGCTGAGTGGTCAGAAAGCAGAGCTCTTTCACCAACTCACATCTTCAATGCGATCACTCTGGAAATCAAGCCATCGTCAGCCTTTTGAAAACCTCAACACTATTATTCAGAATATCAGCACACAAAGCTTTTTGCGTTGCTGCCTTATTTTAGAGCTGGGCTTGGTGCCACAAGAAAGACATATCTTAAAAACAGAAATAAAATCAGCCTTACAGATAAATTCACAGCTATTCTCAAACTCATTTTTAAGAAAAATATCTTGCCCAACAGTGGAAAGCCCATGGCTGCTTCCCTTGTTAGTTCAATGGAAAATATAGAAGAGAAGGAGGAAATGACTGAGTGATAAGTGACATAACTGAGCAAGTCAGGTGAGTAAGTAAAAGAGAAAGCATTGGAAGGAGAAAACACTTGGCCTTTGATCCCAAAAACTTTCATTTCCTTTGCTCAGTCCCATTGTCAGATGATCCTGTTAAATATTTACCCTTCCCAGATTGCTAAAATGGGATCAAATGAGGATCTTTGTTGTGTCGTCCATTTACACAAGTCTGTGGTGTTCAAGTAAGATTCTCCTGTCTGCACCAGAAAACCGGCTACTGCAGCCAGGATCTGTAATATGACTAAATGAGTCCTCAGCTTTCCTCTGGTAACACTCCATCTCCCAGCAGAAATATTAACTTTTTTGCTCAATAATTTTTGCAAGATTGCAGCAATTTTTTTTATCTGGAGGAGACCGGATAGGGAAAATACTACTGGAGAGTTCAGTTTACATTCGTGGATAGATTTTATTTTAGCACAAATCTGAGAGTATACCTGGGTGCTTCATTCAGCCAATGTGACTGAGGGGCAGTCTGGATCATACTGCACAGCTACCCATTTTATGCAACACCTGTTTGCAGGTCTTCCTCATACAGTTATGATAATTCCTTAAGTTTTTCACACAGAGCTCTAATACTGTGTTTACACAGCAGCTGCTGGACACTTTCTTTGGTTTTGCTGTGAATTGTAATGCGGTGTGCAAACACATATTTCACCATCACTCTTGCTTGATTGTGGGAACCGAACTCAGTCAAACCGAAATACACACACACACACGCACAGCCCACCCGCCTCCCCACTCTGTTCACATAGATATTGCTGCAGCAATAAGGTTTACCCTCCAAACATGCACATTCTTCAGAGACATGCTGAACAGGGGAATGAAAGAACTACATTACTGTATTTTTAAAAGATATAAAAGCCAAGATTACTGGGTTACTCAGCAGGTAACTGCACCACAATTTTTTCTTAGATTAGATTAGATTCCCTACAGTGTGGAAACAGGCCCTTTGGCCCAATCAGTCCACACCGACCCTCCAAAGAGTAACCCACCCAGATCCATTTCCCTCTGACTAATGCACCTAACACTTCGGGTAATTTAGCCTGGCCAATTCACCTGACCTGCACATCTTTGGACTATGGGAGGAAACCCACGCAGACATGGGGAGAATGTGCAAACTCCACACAGACAGTCACCCGAAGCTGGAATCGAACCTGGGACCCTGGTGCTGTGAAGCAGCAGTGCTAACCACTGAGCAACCAAGCTGCGGTCCTGGATACAAGAGAGATTGGTGCTGAACCAGCCATTACAAGCTGGTGCAGAGATGGACAGACAATAACAGAAACAAGAGAACATACCTCTACACACAAACCTCAACATTTTTTGTTAACAAAGATTTCTCAATCTCAGATTTCAAATTAACCGATCTGGCATCAATTCCAATGTGTGCAAGAGTTCATGGCTTTTCCCACCTCTCAATTGTGATGTGGAGGCGCTCATGTTGACTGGAGCAGTCTGAAGGAACAGTCTTTCAAAAGCTTATGATTTCAAATAAACCTGGTCGACTATAATCTGATATTGTGTGACTTCTGACCCTTTCAATTTTGAACACACCATAACAGAAGCTTTATTATATCACAGAAGTGATCAAGGCCAAAATATTTAAAGTTTTCAGGAACAGGTTAGCTACAGTTCTTAGGGCTAAAGGAATTAAAGGATATGGGGAGGAGGCAGGAATGTGGTACTGAGCTGGATGATCAGCCATGAAAACA
The DNA here is from genome assembly GCF_004010195.1 of Chiloscyllium plagiosum. Taxonomy (NCBI): domain Eukaryota; kingdom Metazoa; phylum Chordata; class Chondrichthyes; order Orectolobiformes; family Hemiscylliidae; genus Chiloscyllium; species Chiloscyllium plagiosum. Next base: position 129,879,401 of record NC_057712.1, read on the forward strand.
AATATTGAATAGTGGAGCAAGGTCAAAGAGCCAAATGGTCTACCCCTGTCACTTTTCTCAGTGTTTCTATGAGTGAGATTGTGGATAGCTCAGAATAGGCTGACTGAACTCCTCCTGTGCTGTAAATGACTATACTTCTAGAAATGCCTCTAAAAGGTTTTAGTCAGTTGGAAAAGACAAGGAAACAGAGGGGAATGGACACCAAAGAAAGGTAGAAACCATTTTAATTGTTAATATTATATTCTGCAATGTAAAAAGGGTTCCTACAGTGGATTTTGATTTTAATTTGCATTTCCTGCTAAATTAGCTGAAACTTGGGAAGTTGAACAAAACTCCTTGCCACAGCGAGTGCCCATTTTTAATGCAACTGCTCCCAAAACCTCTGACATGAAGCTTTGGCAGGACTGTAATGGAATGCTTCCCACTTGTCTGGAGCTTCAACATTCAGGGAGCGTAACATCGTCTACTTTATTTGATCAACAGTCCTGTATTGGAGTTGATGTCCAGCCCTTCCATCACCGATATCTTGTGTTTTATATTTATAGATACATTGAACCACTTACTGAAATTATTTCAACAGAATTTCTTCCCACAACCTGCATCTTCAAGAAAAATGAAAGCAGTGATGTTGCAGGGAACATCATGAATACTGAGCCCATCGTCAGCTTGGTGTCAACATTACATAATTGTGCCATTTAACAATATCATGGCAGAAGAATTGCTGCAGCATTTGCGATCATTCAAGTAGAACACCCACCATAACCTTACCAAGGCATCAAGGAATGGAAGTAATCATAACCTTTTCAACATGGTCCATATAGAAGAGAAAAAACATACAGATCTTCACTGGTAACTCCGTGAAGCTTCTCCAATGTCTTGGTGTGAACAGGAATCAGCAACAACTCTACTGGAATTAAATTAATCACTGTTTGCTAGTACAAAGCTTGAACACTTTGTCAAAGATACTTTGTTAAAAGATTTCCATCTTGCACTCATCAGGACAACTTGCAAGAATAACTTGCAGGTCAACTAGAATATTAATTCAAAGGATAGCCAACATTTATACTACATGAGAGTACAGTACTGACTGGGAGAGGTGTTGTCCTGGTGAATGCATGAAGGAATGATAATTGATAGTGAACAGCCAGAGTTTGTTTAAATTTTAAACCAGATAAGTTATGAACAAATGAAACAGGAGTAGAAGTAGACCATTCGGTCCGTCAAGCCTGCCCTACCATTCCAGAAAACCATGGCAGATGTATGGTGTTTCAGATTTCACACTTCTATCTAGATAAATTAACAGGAAATGTCTGTTACCTATTTCAGAGAGTAATAGAGTCATAGAGATGTACAGCATGGAAACAGGCCCTATGATCCAACTTGTCCATGCCGACCAGATATCCTAAATTAATCTAGTCCCATTTGCCAGCAGTTGGCCCATATCCCTCTACCTTCCTATTCATGTACCCATCCAGATTTCTTTTAAATGCTGTAATCGTGCCCACCTCCAACACTTCCTCTGGCAGCTCATTCCATACACACCAACCTCTACATGAAAGAGTTGCCCCTATTAAATCTTTCCACACTTACCTTAAACTTATGTCCTCTAGTTTTGGACGCCACTACCCCAGGGAAAAGAAATGGCAGTTGACTCCATCCATGCCCCTCATGATTTTATAAAGTTCTTTAAGGTCACCCTTCAGCCTCCAACACTCCAAGTAAAACAGCCCCAGCCTATTCAGCCTCTTCCTATAGCTCAAACCGTCCAACCCTGACAACATCTTTGTAAATCCTTTCTGAACCCTTTCAAGTTTCACAACATCCTTCCCACAGTAGAGAGACCAGAATTAGATCAGTATTCCAAAAGTAGTCTCACCAATTTCCTGTACAACCGCAACATGACCTCCCAACTCCCATACTCAACGCACTGTCCAATAAAGGAAAGCATACTAAATGCCTTCTTCACGATCCTATCTACCTGCCTTCCACTTTCAAGGAACTATGAACTTGCACCCCAAGGTCTCTTTGTTCAGCAACACTTCCAAATCAATTATACATTTTAAAATGTTATAAATTCCTGACAGTTAAGAATTTGCAGGATTGTCAGGGAAAGAACACGGATGGTTGAAAATTAATAGCTCTTTCAAAGATCTGGTGCAGGTATGAATGGTTTAATCTCTTTCTGTGTTGTATGATTCTGTGTGGTTCCTGTTCCTATTACACAGCTCCTCTGGGTACAGTTTGGTCACCTCGAGGCCGTATAGAGAGCACATTGCAAACTAATGCCCAACAGAAAATACATCACATTTGCTAACAACATGATGGTAACATGAGTGAAACAAGTATTTTTCTTTCCTTAAACTACATGGAACATGCGCTGAAACCAACAATCGGGTTATAAATTCCAACTGCGCATGTTCAACTCCATTTTTTTTCAAATATCAAGCCAATTTTTAAAAATTATAAAAACTACTTGCTGTTTTTCTGTTCATCTGTATTTTCTTTTTTTCATTTTTAAGAGTTGGTTTCATTGCTCTTCATTTCAGAAATTTCACTGTTACTGTTAATTCTCCTGGGTGTCAACAAACAGCTATTTTCAAATCCTTCCATGGCCTCATACCTCTGTAGCTCTGTATCCTTCTTCTACACTATAAACTTCTTCGATCAATGAGCTCCTCCAATACTGATATCATGACCCCCCCAGATTTCCATTGTTCCACCATCTGTTGCAAGGTCTTCAGCTTCTTAAGCTTGGGAATTCTTTACCTAAAGCTCTCCATTTCTTCCCCTCTTTAAGATGCTCCTTAAAACCCTTGCTCATTTCCTTATTTAATGTCTAGTTGTTTTGATGCAAACACTGCTGTGAAATGTTCCATCTTAGTAAAGGTACTTGAATGTCAGAAGTTGTGATTGACTAGAGATAAATCGAATATGTGGTTTAATTGCATGAGATCTGTGCCGGTGCAAACAGATTGAATATTTGTGTACTTGCATCATCTCTGACACATTTGGCAATGAATCAGAGCTGTATTGGCTTCTTATGGAATTAAGTGCAAGCCAAGCCTTGATACCACATGCATTGCTAAAAACTTCCGTGTGACCAAAGCTCTTTATAATTAATGATCATAATCAAAACTACAGGCCACATGCTACAATGCAGACTACAATGTCTAAAAATCTTCCATTGTCTGAGTCTCAAAATGCCAAAGTATTAGTACAGTGTGAATCCAGGTAATTCCAGAGTTATAGTAGAAACTTCTGTTGGTAGTTTGACATAAAATAAATTGTGGCTGCAGATATAAACAAGCACACACTCACAAAGATGCTCATGTGGGAGGTGATGTTGCAGTGCCAATGTCATGACACCATCCAGGACTAAACAGCTTGCTTGATTGTCACTACATCCGCAAGCATCCACTCTCTTCACTACCAATGCTCAGTAGCAGTAGTGTGTATGACCTACAAGGTGCATTGTAGAAATTCACTAAAGGTCCTCAGACAGCACCTTCCAAACCCAGTCATTTCCGTCTAGAAGGACAAAGACAAGATATATGGGAACACCATCACCTTTAAGTTCCCGTCAAACCACTCACCATACTGACTTGGAAATATAGTGCCGTTCTTTCAGTGTTGATGCGTCAAAATCCTGGAATTCCCTCTCTAAGGGCATTGTGGGTCAACCCACAGCAGGTGGGCTGCAAAGTTTCTAGAAGGCAGCTCACTACCACCTTCTCAAGGGCAACTAGGGATGGTCAATAAGCGCTGACTAGCCAGCAACACTGACAATCCACAAATTAATTTTTTTTAAAACGTTCTTGGCCTTGTGATGCAGAACATCTGACTAATGCTCTGGACATGGGTTCAAATGTACTGCAGCATTAAAAGCTAGCCCTAATGGTGACCACGTAATCCATGTTAATTGTTGTAAAAAATATAGTATCCTTTAGAAAAGGAAATCTACTTCCTTACCTGGCCTGGCCTACATGTAGCTCCAGACTCTCAGAAATGTGGTTGGTTGAGTTTTTTGAAGAAGTAACAGAGGATAGATGAGGGCAGAGTGGTAGATGTGATCTAAATGGACTTCAGTAAAGCGTTCGACAAGGTTCCCCATGGGAGACTGATTAGCAAGGTTAGATCTCATGGAATACAGGGAGAACTAGCCAGAACTGGCTCAAAGGTAGAAGACAGAGGTGGTGGTGGAGGGTTGTTTTTCAGACTGGAGGCCTGTGACCAGTGGAGTGCCACAAGGATCGGTGCTAGGTCCTCTACTTTTTGTCATTTACATAAATGATTTGGATGCAAGCCAGAGGTACAGTTAGTAAGTTTGCAGATGATGCCAAAATTGGAGGTGTAGTGGACAGCAAAGAGGGTTATCTCAGATTACGACAGGATTTGACCAGATGGGCCAATGGGCTGAGAAGTGGCAGATGGAGTTTAATTCAGATAAATGCGAGGCGCTGCATTTGGGAAAGCAAATCTTAGCAGGACTTATACACTTAATGGTAAGGTCCTAGGGAGTGTTGCTGAACAAAGAGACCTTGGAGTGCAGGTTCATAGCTCCTTGAAAGTGGAGTCGCAGGTAAATAGGATAGTGAAGAAGGCGTTTGGTATGCTTTCCTTTATTGGTCAGAGTATTGAGTACAGGAGTTGGGAGGTCATGTTGCGGCTGTACAGGACATTGGTTAGGCCACCGTTGGAATATTGCGTGCAATTCTGGTCTCCTTCCTATCAGAAAGATGTTGTGAAACTTGAAAGGGTTCAGAAAAGCTTTACAAGGATGTTGCCAGGGTTGGAGGATTTGAGCTACAGGGAGAGGCTGAACAGGCTGGGGCTGTTTTTCCTGGAGCGTTGGAGGCTGAGGGGTGATCTTATAGAGGTTTACAAAATTATGAGGGACATGGATAGGGTAAATAGGCAAAGTCTTTTCCCTGGGGTCAGGGAGTCCAGAACTAAGAGGGTTTAGGGTGAGAGGGGAAAGGTATAAAAGAGACCTAAGGGGCAACTTTTTCACACAGAGGGCGGTACGTGTATGGAATGAGCTGCCAGAGGAAGTGGTGGAGGCTGGTACATTTGCAACATTTAAGAGGCATTTGGATGGGTATATGAATAGGAAGGGTTTAGAGGGATATGGGCTGGGTGCAGACAGGTGGGACTAGATTGTGTTGGGATATCTGGTCGGCATGGACGGGTTGGACCGAAGGGTCTGTTTCCGTGCTATACATCTCTATGATTCTGACTGTTAACTGCCCTCTGAAATGGTCCTTACAAGCCACACAGATCAAGGTGCAAGTAGGGATGAATACTAAATGCTGGCTCAGCCAGTAACACTTTATCGAGGCTTATAAAATCATGATGGGCATGGATGTAGTGAATAGCCAAGGTCTTGTCCCCAGGGTGGAGGATTCCTAAATTTGAGGGCACAGGTTTAAGGTGAGAGGTAAAGATTTAAAAGGGACCTCTGGGGCAACTTTTTCACAGAGGGTGGTGTGTGTATGTAATGAGCTGCCAGAGGAGGTGGCGGAGGCTGGTATAATTACAACATTTAAAAGGCATCTGGATGGGTACGTGAAAAGGAAGGATTTAGAAGGATATGGGCCAAGTGCTGGCAACTGAGACTCATTCACTTTAGGATATCAGGTCGGCATGGACAAGTTGGACCAAAGGGTCTGTTTCCATCTCTATGACTCTGACACCTATGAATACAATTACTATGTAATTTTGGAGGCAGTCTCTGAGATGGTCCTGCTGAAGTTTAGCTGGACGCAATTCAGGACTCAGGAAGACTGGGACTGACCAAAATAAGCATAAGGATGTGCGGGTACAGAGCTTTACTCGCCATGCTGCTCTGCATCGAGCGCACAGGAGGCGAGGCTGTCTTGCAAACTGGTCCCTCAGGCCAGGACCCAGTCCATCTCTTCGTCTCTGAGCCTTTGTGAGTGTACGTTTGGATCATGCTGTGACCATGTGAGGAATGCAGGGGTGTCAACTGCAGAGGCACCAACACTTCCTCCAGCCAGTGATGGCACAGACTGCCTCTTAGCATGTCCAGCTGCCACATTGCATTTGGGTAATGACTCTGATAAATCTCCACACATGAAGCCTAATAAAATTATAAGATGATAAGGTCATGAAATTAGGATAAATGTTTAATTACATTCAATAGTCACTGTTGAAATATAGTTAATTGACAAATTCTAAAAGCACTTTAATTTGTTATGCTCAGCTGTAGGTAGGTTTCTAGTTGTTAATACTGAGTATAGCATTTACACCAGACAGGATTTCACCATCCTCATGGGGCAGCCTAATGGTTAATGGAACTTTACAAACAAGTGCAAAAATAAATTTACAATGGCAATCTATTAACTATTCCACTTAATCAAATGCAGTTTGTTGTCTGAACTAGTTGAACTTTCCATTCCTTTACAGGCATAATTACTTCTTCATATTCCTCCTCATTTCATCCCAGGAAAGAGACAAGCTGACCGTCTGTACCTCTTCACACCTTGTGTCCATGAACAGAGTGGTTTAATTTTCAAAAGGCTGTTGTGTACTTTCCAAACACACAGGAGACTTTTAAAGTGACGTACAACAAAAGTGCTTAGATTTAAATGTGTATTATTTGTTCACACACACACACATCGCATAATTTCAGGAAAGAGTGGGCTAAAGGGATCAAAGGATATGGGGGAGAAGCAGGAATTGGTTGTTGAGTTGGATGATCAGCCACTGTTAGTAGAGTTGGCTGGACAGCTGGTTTATAACACAGGGTGATGCCAATAGCACAAGTTCAATTCCCATTTTGATTGAGGAATGAAGGTCCCAACTTCTTAACCTTGCCCCTGAGATGTGGTGACCCTCAGATTAAACCATTACTAGTCGTATCTCTCTCTCTCTCTCTCTCTCTCTCTCTCTCTCTCTAAGCGAGAGCAGCCCTATCATCCACTAGGACTATGGTAATTTCACCTCACCTAAGAGAAAACACGGTGAAGACGGTAGCAACCCTGAATATCTACTGAAATCTCTATCCTGCGATACTGGACACTCCGTATTACACACTTTAGTTTTACATTATGAATATCTGACATAAGTAGCTCTTTATCTGCTCCCATTAGATCATTCAAGATTATACATCCGGGTCATAAGGGAGATTTCATGCTTAAAAGTACAAAATGACTAAGTTAATGTGGGCAGCACGGTGGCACAGTGGTTAGCACTGCTGCCTCACAGCGCCGGAGACCCGGGTTCAATTCCAGCCTCAGGCGACTGTGCGGAGTTTGCATGTTCTCCCCGTGTCTGTGTGGGTTTCCTCCGGGTGCTCCGGTTTCCTCCCACAGTCCAAGGATGTGCAGGTCAGGTGAATTGGCCATGCTAAATTGCCCGTAGTGTTAGGTAATGGGTAAATGTAGGGGTATGGGTGGGTTGCGCTTCAGCGGGTCGGTGTGGACTTGTTGGGCTGAAGGGCCTGTTTCCACACTGTAATGTAATCTAATCTTAATACAAAGGCTAAGCAAGACTGAGCAGGAGGCTTCATGAATTAACTAGCGGGAAGGGTATGGCCTACAACATCACTTCACAATATAAGCATTCTGAGCAAGGCAGAGTGATCAGGAAGCTCAGGGGCCACGGAGTATAGAGTAATTTGATAAATTGGATCCAAAACTAGTTAGTGGCAGGAAACAGAGGATGATGTTTGCGTGACTGGTAGCCTGTGTCCTGTTGCATATCACAGGGTTCGATAGGGAGTCGCTTGCTGTTTGCTGTGTACAGTGATGATCCAGACATGAATGTAGGAGGTACAATCAGTAAGTACAGTGCACAGGTGACACTAAAGCTATTGTTGTGGTAAGTAGCGAGGAGGAAAGCCTTAGACTACAAGGCAATGTAGACGGGCTGGTCAGATGGGATGAACAAAGGAATTTAAATCCTGAAAAGTATGAAGCAATGCATTTTTGCAGAACAATCAAGGCAAGGGAGGACACATTAAATGTTAGGACTGTAAGAAATACAGAGGATCAGATGACCCTTGGTGTGCTTGCCTATAGACAGAAGGCAACAGACAGGTAGCACAGATGGTTAAGAGAGCATACGAGGTTTTTTTCTTAGAGCACAGACAGAAGAGGGAGGATCTGATTGAAGCGTATGAAGTTATACGAGGTGAACAGAAGAGGAGATAGGGAGAAACCTTTCCCCTTAGTAGAGGGGTCAATAGCAAAAGATACGGTTTTATGATAATGAACAGATGGTTGAAAGGGGACCTGAGGAAATATATTCCCATCCAGAGGATGATTCTAGAACTCACTGCTTAAAAAGGTGATAGAGGCAGGAAGTCTCAAACCATCTTAGTAGTATGTAGATGAACACTTGAAATGTATTGAAGGCTACAAGCCAACTGCTTGAAAATGGGATTAGAATAGATGGATGTTTGATGACTGGTGTGGACATGATGGTCTAAAGGACCTTATTCCATGCTGTAAAAACACTAAGTCTAAGAAGATACAGCTAACTGAACTCACTACAACGTATAATGGAAAACAGTGACAATGGAAACAACAATGAAATGCATTTATGCAGTCCTGAGGACATGCTGAACTGCTTTTGAATAAGATGTTCACCATCCCAGAGAGATGCAAAACTCCAATGGTATCATCTCATTGAAGACTAAGGGATCCTGCAGAATCCTTACCAAAGTTTATACTTCAGTCAACTTCAACAAAACACAGATGCAGAGTAGGAGCTGTATGTACCATCTATAAGATGCACCATACTGCAGAAATTCACCAAAATGTCTTAGACAGCACCTTCCAAAGCCACAATCTCTACCAACTAGAAGGACAAGGACAGCACATACATGGGAACACTACCACCTGCAAGGTACCCCCCAAGCCACTCACGATCCTGACTTGGAAATGTGTCACCATTCCTTCTGTGTACCTGGTTCAAAATCCTGGAACTCTTCCTCCCCACCACTCCCCCAACCGACCCTCCCCCCATATCCCACCCCTCCCCCCATACCCCCCACAGGGTGTTGTACGTCTTCCTAAGCGCACAGACTGTAGCAATTAAAGAAAGCAGCTTATCACCATCTTCTCAAGGGCAACTAGGGGGCAGCCAGCCAACATTACCAACATACCATGAATGAATAAAAAAAACTCTGGTGATTTTCTAATTGCAGTTTATGAGAGAGACCTTGCTGTGAAAGATAGAGTGCGCTTTTTTTTCGATGGTGCTCCAAAAGCAAATACAATTTACAGAATAAGAGGAAGTGCATTTACAACAAGATTTTACTGCAAGCAAATTGTCTCCCTGTTTGTCTGAATTACAACACTGACCATATTTCAAATAAATCCTGCTGGGGTTTCCTTAATGTTTGGAAAGTTGCTATGTAAATTCAAATTCATTATTTAGTTTTACTAAAAATGTATAGAATGGGGGTAAAGCAGTATTAACCACATTTTAAATAAAGAGAATGCCACATAGTGCTCTGGTTAAATCAATTCTGCAACCAAAAAAGTCAAGGAATGATCAGGTGACTGGTAACTCACCATGGGGGTAACTGTGACAGTCTTATGGCATATCAACAACCAGTTGGAACTGTGTTCATGAATTGGTGTTTTCCTCCAACAAACTGGGGGAGTTGCATAGCACTTGTGAGGATGCATATTAATTATGCTTTTGCAACATTAGATGAAAGACCAATGAATCAATTTTTGCACTTTTCATTGTTTTCACAATGCATTAAATTGCCTTTTTTTATGATGTAAGAGTGTATGATGGCACACAGAACTTCTCTGTTGCAAACCTTGGAGATGGCAGAATCCACATCATCTTTTAAAGGGAAACAAATAAGTATTTGAAGAAGAATATCTTTAAAGGGAAAGGGTGAAAGTTGACAGCTAAGATGATGCAGTTACATTGGGTTGAAAGGTCTTCCTCCTGTGGTGCAAAATTTTATAAAGTACCTCAGCAAACCTGTCCCTTTTTAAGAATTCAGATTGGATGTGGAGAGACAACTGTAAAATACAATACTGGGTTTGGCTTCCCCCACCATGATTTCAGGGTTTTGAGACATTAATGCTCCCAATAATAAAGGATGATTTGGACATGCTCCTGAAAGACAGTTGACAACGATGGAAAAGACTGAGTGAATTGTTCTTAAAAACCCAACAGCCTTGAACAAGTCACAATTACCACAAAAGGGATAATGGAAGGACAACATTAGGGTAATTGAGTGTGGAAGAAACAGATACCTGGATAAGGATTTCAGCTATGAGGACCTGTGGCAGAAGCAGAGGCAGGTAACATGTGGAGGTGGGACTAAGTGCTCTTCCTGATGGACAGAATGCAGTCTGTGACGCTCAATTCAGGGTCAAAACTTTGTACCAGTGGTGTACATGGGCAGACAAATCAAGGAGGAGGATTCAGAAACATCAAAAAGCACCAATTAAATTAGCAACATGATCAGGTTCAAAACGTGAGAGAGGAAAGTAGATGTTAGCGAGTGCTGGATTAACTCTGCAATCTGCCTAAAATAATTCAATTTTTTTCTGCTGTATTAAATTATATTATATGGTGACATATCTACAATAGTACACATATATTCTGATTTAATAAAGCTCTCTCACTAGTCCAGAAAAAGCTGACTAGTTGTTATAGTACATTAAGCAATTGTCCTGTATATCAAACCACAGAATTAATAACTATAGGGAGACATGATAATGGATAGCTGGGAGGAGAGATACAAGAGTATAATTCAAATCTTGGAATTCTGATGATGTTGTAAATTGTGAAACAGAGGCTGTAGATGATGGACATTGACAGAGCCTATCACAGACTAACTTACAGCAGTGGTTTGAGTCTGAGGTGCTGGTATTAACTTGGAGTCTAAATGTTTGCAGAGTTTAAATTCCATGCAGAACCTTAAGCACAAAATCTAGGAAGTCCAGTAGAATTTTTATCATTGTGTCATACAAAGGAGGTCACTTGGCCTGTTACGCCACTGCTGGTTCTTGAAAGAGCAGTCATGTTTAGTTCAACATCTCCACACTTTATTTACTGTAAACCTACGCATTCCTCATCCTCATGTACTTGTATATCTTCCATTATACATACTGTATATTAAAAAAAACAAGGAAATCAGCTTGCACCACCTTTCACTTTATGGCAGATTGCAGAGTTAATCCAGCACTCGCTAACATCTACTTTCCTCTCTCACGTTTTGAACCTGATCATGTTGCTAATTTAATTGGTGCTTTTTGATGTTTCTGAATCCTCCTCCTTGATTTGTCTGCCCATGTACACCACTGGTACAAAGTTTTGACCCTGAATTGAGCGTCACAGACTGCATTCTGTCCATCAGGAAGAGCACTTAGTCCCACCTCCACGTGTTACCTGCCTTTGCCCTCCATTACTGGCCCTTACGGCTGAAATCTTATCCAGACTTTTGTCTCTTCCACATTCAATAACCCCAATGCTGTCTTTTCATTGTCCCTTTTCCAATAATTCTGATCTGTTCAAGGCTGCTGTGTTTTCAAGACACTCACTCAGTCTCTTCCATGGTTGTCAACTGTCTTTCAGAACCATGTCCAAATCGTCCTTTCAGGTGTACTACACTGGATTCCTGTGGAAAAATGCTCATCTCACAATTTCATCTGGGAAATCTTTCCTTGCCTTCTCTATTGTATAAGTTTAAATTCCACTGAAAAGGTGAATAAGGTAGCTGACCAAGGGACAAATATCAGTCAATCATCTGAAGCCTGAAGAGGGCCTTAACAGGTGTTAACTCACTATTGAAGCATAACTAGTGAGAGTCATCTCAGCCCTATTTAAAACAGGACCTATTGGAGTCCTCTTGTGGTGCAGTGGTAGTGTCCCTTCACCTGAACCAAGAGACTCGGGTTCAGGTCCCATCTGCTCCAGAGGTGTGTAATAACATCTGAGTAGGCTAATTAGAAAAACAGGTTTTTTTTTTAAAAAGGCCCTGTTGGAGCCCAGTCGTGGCACAGTATTCCCCTCCTAGAATTGGGAGACCCGGCTTCAATTCTCACTTGCCCCAGAGCTGTGCGGTAGCATCTCTCTACAGGTTGTTTAGAATAATAGGTGACTTTTTTTTAAAAAGCCCTGTTGAAAACACATGATCTATAAGCTTCGTACGGTCAGAAAGAAGAGATCCCATCCAAATTGAGTATACAGTTCGGGAAATTTCGATGAAATCCTCCCCATTCTTTTAAACTCCAGTAGATATTGCCCGAACCGATCCAGTTTCTCTTCATCGGTCAGTCCTGCCATTGCAGGAATCAATCTGGTAAACCTTTGCTGCACTCCCTCATGAGCCAGAATATTCTTGATTAGGTATGGAGACTAAAACTGCACACATTATTCCAGATATGGTCTCACCATGGCCCTGCATAATTGTAGGAGAAAGTGAGGTCTGCAGATGCTGGAGATCAGAGCTGGAAATGTGTTGCTGGAAAAGCGCAGCAGGTCAGGCAGCATCCAGGGAACAGGAGAATCGACGTTTCGGGCATAAGCCCTTCTTCAGGAAAGCCCTTCCTGAAGAAGGGCTTATGCCCAAAACGTCAATTCTCCTGTTCCCTGGATGCTGCCTGACCTGCTGCGCTTTTCCAGCAACACATTTCCAGCCCTGCATAATTGTAGCAAGATATTCCTGCTCCTTCCACAAAAGGAGAGCACATTGTTACTAGGGTTAAACTGGACAGTGACTTTTCTTTTTAATTCACCTTTTCCAGATTAACCTTCTTAACTTTCCTGGAATCTGGTCTTAAGTTTGGTTGAGATAGTGACAGCTTGATGAACAAGCAACTAGCCTTAAATAAAGGCAATGTGAATTCAAACACAATCCTGTACAACATTCCCATAAACACAAATACATTTACCTCACTGAAACAATCTGCAGGCTTTCATGGGTTAAGAATTTCAAAAGAACTGGAAAAATAAAGCTATTATTTTACATGAAGTACTCTTTGCCAACTTGTAATATGACCGAGTCAACAGATGTACAACATTAAAACCACCCAGGACATACCAATAGCAGCAATTCATTTGTCACACAGCTTAACTGGTCAGACTCTATAATCCATTCCCATCGTCCCACAACAGGTAATTTCTTCACTCAGAAAAGCTGCCATCAAAGCAGAACAAACTAAATCGGATCTCAACTAAAATCCTTTTTTTTGATGACTACAACTGTTCAACAACAAAGAGAATATCACTATTTAAATTGGTATTGTTGTTAATTAAAAGCTATTCCTTTTAAATTTGAACAAGCAATTGAACAAGACAGACTTGTCATGTTAACAAAGCGCAATTGTGCAGTGAGCAGTTTCCAAAATCTTAAAATAAAATTGTTGACTCAACATTTCTGTAACCAACTCAAAGGAAGATTCCAGAAATTCAGTTTTACATAACAGACTCATCTCACAAATCAAGATGGTTGGTAAGCGGGTGGTGATGGTGGCAGCAATAGAATTAGTTCTAATGCTAACGTGCCACTCTTGGAATTGTGGGCCACTGCAAATAAATACTTACACAGAACTTAATAAGTTTGAACCAAATATGTAGGTATCTGATCTCCTTACCTCTTCTGCTTTATTCCTTTTTCCAGCACCGAATGATGGCTCTTGATCCTCCACACAAATTCCTTAATAAAAATGGCTCATGGGAAAAACTGTCAACATATTGTTTCCTTGACTGTTGAGCTGTCAAAGAGGAAACCGAGGAGAATTAGCATGTCATTTGCAAAAGAAAATCTAGATGACTATTTCCTCCACTGGCTCAGTTAATAAAAATCCAGCATGGAGATGAGCCAAACAGCCCAAGTAGATGCCAGATTTGATTATCTATTCAGTGTCACGGTAGCCATGAAGAAACTGGCTTCAAAATTGCTGGTCACTCAAGCTAAAATCTATCAGTTATCCAATGACCTTAGTTAAAACTATGAACCATTTAGCAATCACTATCTTGCATTTTATATGGGGAAATGGCCATGGTTCTTCACAGGACATTATAAAGCAAAGAATGACACTGAGCCACATGGTGTGGATTAAAAAAGAAAGCAAAGGACAGAGGCAGAGAGATACCAGGAGGGGGTTCCAGAACTTGGGCCAAGACAACAGAAGGTATAGCCACGACGAGTGGAGCAATTATCATTGCACAAGAGACCAAAATGCAGATGTCTTATAGGATGATGGGACTGGAGGAGATTACTGAGATGGGCAGGCTATGGCCATGGAGAGATCTGAAAACAAGGACAAACCTAAGCTGTTTCTTGAAAGGAATCAAAGCTGAGTCAGTGAGCACAGGGCAACGGGATTTACGCTGCACAGCATCACACAGTAAGTACGGGGCTTTGCTGTATGAAGTGACATCTCAAGATCTTAGAGAGAAAGAAACAATAAGAAGGCCATGGGAAAAGTTGAAACAGATAATGAAACATACAGCATCATGAACAACACAATAAAGTACATGATTACATCCACAAAAACTGAATTTGAATCTTAGAAAAAGAATGTTCAAGCGTTATATTTTGGTATTAACATCTCAGAGCTATAGTTTTAAAAAAAAGGCTGGGGACTGGAAACATTATGGGCTCTGACAACATTCCAGCAACAGTACGAAAGAATATGCTCCAGAACTTGCCACACACCAAACCAAGCTGTTCCAGTACAGTGACAACACTGAAATCTACCCAAAAACGTGGAAAATTGCCCAAATATGCCGTTTACACAAAAAGCAGGACAAATCCAACCTGGCCAATTCCCATACCATCAGTCTACTCTTGATCATCAGTAAAGTGATGGAAAATATCATTAACAGTGCTATTAGGCAGTACCTGTTCAGCAATAACCTGCTCAGTGACACCCAGTTTGTGTTCCGCCAGGGCCACTCAGCTCCTGACCTCATTACAACGTTGGTTCAAACATGGACAAAAGAGCTGAATTGCAGAGGGGAGGGACAGTGACAACACTTGACATCAAGGCCGCACTCAAGTGAATGTGGCATCCAGGAGCCGTGGCAAAACTGGGATCAATGAGAATCTCTGCTAGTTCGAGTCACACCGAGCATACAGGAAGTTGATTGGGGTTGTTCCTCAGGGTGGATATTTCTAATCAACCTGTTCAGGAATGTTATTATAGTATAACATCGCTGGAGCAGGTGGACCTTAAACCAGGCCTCCTGGCTCAGATGTAAGGGCTGCACCATAAGAGCCATGTTCTGCCATCTTCAGTTGTTTCATCAATGATATTTCCCCCATTCTAAGGTCAGAAGTGGGGAAATTTATTGCTGATTGCATGATATTCAGCAGCATTTGAGACCCCTCAGATATTGAAGCAGTCCATGTCAAAATTCAGCAAGACCGAGAAAATATCAAGCCTTTGAGCTGACAAGTGACAAGTAATATTCGCGCTATGCAAATGCCAGGTTATGACCATCTCCAATGAGAGAATCTAATCATTTTCATTTGGCATTCAATCACACTACTATCACTGAATCCCCCACTGTCAACATTCTGAGGTTTACCATTATTTATATGGCTGGTCCAGAACACTGATTACAAGAACAGGTCAGAGGTGAGGGGTCCTGCAGCAAGTCCTGTCCATCATCTACAAGGCACAAGTCAAGAGTGTGATGGAGCACTCCCCACTTGCCTGGATGAGTGCAGCTCCAACAACATTTAAGAAGCTTGACACCATCCAGGACAAAGCAGCCCACTTGATTGGCACCACATCCACAAACATTCACTGTCTCCAACACTGATGCTTTGTACCATGACGGTGTACTATCTACAGGATGCACTGCAGAAATTCTCCATGGCTCATTAGATAGCACGTTCTAAACCTACCAATCACAGGGACAAAAACAGCAGATACATGGGAACACCACCATCTGAAAATCCCATCAAAAGCACTCACCATCCTGAATTGGAACTCCACTGCTGTATCTTCACCGTTGGTTGGTCAAAACCCTGAAACTCACTCCTTCACAGCACAGTGGGTCTACCTACATCAAACAGACTGCAGTGATTCAAGCAGGCAACTCACCAACACATTCTCACCACTTACTGCAGTGAATTTTATGGGACAACAAGACCATAAGACATAGGAGCAGAATTAGGCCATTCAGCTGAATGAGTCTGTTCCATCATTCAGTGAGATCATGGCAACTAGGGATGGGCAATAAATGCACCAATTGTCAGCAACACCTACACTTCGTGAATGAATGAGAAAAGAACAAATCTGCTGATAAGTTGAATTAATTCAAGATGTGGACAAAAAATGGGAATGTTCCTTAGATAGATCCTAAACAGACAGAAATATAACTCAGAAAACATTGGAAATGACTGGAGAAAAGCGGAACCTAGTGGAACACTGTGTGCAATTTTGGTCTTCTTTTCGGAGGAAGGATGTTCTATCTATAGACCAGGTTATAGTCCAAAAGGTTTATCTGAAAGCACTAGCTTTCAGAGCACAGCTCCTTCATCAGTTCTTTCATATGTAAATCCCAGAACCTTTTTTAAAGTTACATTCTCAAGTGCCATGTTAGCTCAGATAATTCATTGAAGGCGTGAGGCTGTCTGTGCCACAATATTCAGACAAATTCTATTTCTAGAAAAGTGATTTGCAGAATCTTACATGGATTCATGTAGCTTTTGAGCAAAATAAAGAGAGAGAAAGTGCATGGGTGAGTGAAGAGAGAGAGAGTAAGTGTGGGTGAGCAAGGAGAGAGAGAAAGGACAGGACAAGCATGAGAGAGAAAAGAGAGCACGAACAAGCGGGTGAGAGGGACAGGAAGTGTTGGGTGACAGAGAGGGTGAGCGAGCAGGAGGCAGAGTGCAAGCAAGCATGGGGGCAGAGAGAGAGCAAGAACATGAGTAAGTTGGAGAGAATCAACGAGGCAAAAGGGAGGATTGCAGATGCAGGAACCCAGAGTTTAGATCAGAGAGGCTGGAAAAGCACAGCAGATCTGATAGCATCTGAGGAGCAGGAAAATCTACGTTTCGGGCAAAAGCCATCCTGATGAAGGGCTTTTGCCCGAAACGACGATTTTCCTGCTCCTTGGATGCTGCCTAACCTGCTGTGCTTTTCCAGCACCACTCTGATCTGAGTTGGAGAGAATGTGAGTGAGTAGGGAGGGAAGAGAGCGAGAGAGAGAGAATGCAAGCAAGCAGCAGAGAGAATCTGTGCGATCAAACAGGAAAAAGAAAGTGTCATAGAGGTCTACAGAAAATGGCCCTTCGGCCCATAAAGTCTGGACCAGGCAAGTTCAATCACCTTACTATTCTAATGCCATTTTGTAATACTTGGCCCATAGCCTTGTATGAAACTGCACAACTAAGTACTTATTAACCGTTATGAGGGTTAGGTTTAATGCCAGAGTGAGTTTGGCATAGCGAATGAACAGGAGAAGATGAGACAGAGAGGATTAGGACAGAAAAGTGCAGGCAGAGATAGTGGAAGAAGAAGAAGTGTAAACAGGAAAGAAAGAGAGATAAATAAAACAAGTGAAAGCACTGCAGAGAGAAAGAGAAAAAAGGAGAAGCAATAAAAAAGGGATGAAAAGAAGAAAAATAAAAAACAGAAACAATGAAAGGAGGAAAAGAAAGTGAAGGAAATATTGACAATAATATGGCACCCCGTATGAGCACAGGATATTTCTAAAACATCTTAGAGCCAATACACATCTGTAGGGCAATCACTGGTGTCACATCGACATCTGTGAAATTATACTCAAACGTTATACAGAACAAAAAATGGGTACATTTTAAGAAAAATGTATGTACTTGGGAGCAGTGGGCCAAAAAACGGCTGGAGTAGACTGGCAGAAGCAGCCAGGAGCTGAATTTGCATCTCTCAGTTTTATAACGGAGTTACATGGCAGGATTTTACAAAGGTGAGAAAAATTTAATCCAATCTAAAATATAAAAGTTATAAATTACACAAAACTGTAACTTATTGACAAGGAGGAAGCTGGCAGGTGGTGTCTGTGAGATTTAAGAAAGCTGGCTGCATGGGACTTTTAATACTCGATCTCATGATCAAAAATATAACTATTGTCCTGGTGCTGCCCAGAAACAAAGTATGAAGTCCTCATACGGTGCCTCTGACTTTAGTCACAAATTTTATATCTTACAGAAAATCAACATTTTGTACACCCAAGACAAGTGATTTGGAAAAATGAGGAGAAACAACATTAACAAAAAAGGTGCAATTTTCAAGAGATGGACATAGGCATGTTGAAAGGTAGCAGGACCAGTTGAGAGAGATATTAAAATAAAGGCAAAAGCCCTTCATCAGGATGGCTTTATAAATAGAATGCAAAAGCAAAAAGGCTACACTGCACCTTTATTTAAAGTAATTGGCAAAAGGATCAGAGATGGTATTAGAAAGAAAATCTTACACAGCAAGTTATAATGGCTGGAAAGCTTAGACTGAAAGGGTGCTGGAGGCAGATTTATTGATAAACTGTTAGCACTCATGGTCGGAAAGTAATCACTTCAGTGATCTACCCCGAGGATTCCTGGTCCCGCTGAACAGCATTCTCCCACAGTACAGGAGAAAGTGAGGACTGCAGATGCTGGAGATCAGAGCTTAAAAATGTGTTGCTGGAAAAGCACAGCAGGTCAGGCCACACCTCCCCCCTCACTTCCCTCCAAGGCCCCAAGGGATCCTTCCATATCCATCACAAATTCACCTGCACCTCCACACACATCATTTACTGCATCCGCTGCACCCGATGTGGCCTCCTATACAATGCGGAAATAGGCCGCCTACTTGTGGAATGTTTCAGAGAACACCTTTGGGACACCGCACCAACCAACCCAACCACCCCATGGCTGAACACTTTAACTCCCCCTCTGCCAACCTTAACCTCCTTCCACCTATCGTATTCCCAACACCCCTCCCCCAAGTCCCTCCTCCCTACCTTTTATCTTAGCCTGCTTGGCACACCCTCCTCATTCCTGAAGAAGGGTTTATGCCCGAAACGTCGATTCACCCACAGTACAGCTGACTTCATACAAAGGGAATTCAAAGGAAATGTTAAAAGTGTAAAAACAAAGAAAATACCTCCATCACTGAAAAAGAGAGAATTCCAATAGGGTGGAGTCATAAAATGACATGATAACAAACATATGAATTAGGAGTTTGAGGAGGTCCCTCAAGCCTGCTCCACAATTCAATAAGATTGCGGCGATCTGCTTGTGTTCCAAACTTCTCAAATTTCCCCTAATAACCCTCGACTTCCCTATCTGAAAAGAACTTATGCTCCTCTGACTTCAAAATATTTAACTAACCTATCTCTACTGCCTTCTAGGTACAGACTTCCAAAGTCATACAAACCTCAAAACAAAAATTCTCATCTCCATCCTGAAGGAGTCATGCCTGATTTTATAACAGTGCTGTCCGGTTCTTTAGGTAAAAACAATGACTATCTCTCCACCCTGAAGGCACCCTGCTCTATTCCTGATGAAGGGCTTTTGCCCGAAACGTCAATTTTCCTGCTTCTCGATGCTGCCTGAACTGCTGTGCTTTTCCAGCACCACTATTCCAGAACCCTGTCCGGTCCTTTACTCAGCCACAAGAGGAAATGTCCTTTCCACATCCACCTTCAGGATTATATTCACTTCAATCAATTTACCCCTCATTCTTCCAGACTCCAGTGTAAACATTGCCAGTCTGGCAAACCATAAGCTAACCCATTCATTCCAGGTATCAATCAAGTAAACCTCCTCTGAACCGTCTCCAAATCATTTCCATCCTTTCTGAAGTAAGGAGGCCAAAACTGTACATAGTATTTAAGATAAGATCTCATGATACCCATAATTTTAATGTTCAATTTATCTTATAATAAAGGAGAGCATCATGTTGTTACCTTTTCCAAATGCTTGATGTACCTGCACACTAGTCTTTTGTGATTCATGCACCAGAATATTTAGATCCTTCTGCATTACAGGGCTCTGCAATCTCTCACCATTTATTTTTACGGTCAAATCTCCCCACATTATATTCCAGTTTCCAGATTTATGTCCACTCATGTAACCTACTTATAATGACTTTGTACCCTCCTTATGCCCTCCACACAACCTACTTTCTACCTATCTTTGGTGTCATCAGGAAATTTAGCAATCATATGTGCAGTTCCTTCATCCAAGTCATTTACATAAATTGTAAAAAGTCAAAGTCCCTATATTGATTCCTGTGGCACACCACTCATTACATCTTACAAACTAGAAAAAGATCCATTTATGGATACTCTTTATCCTTTAGTCAGACAGCTTTCTATCCGTGCCATTACTGCTTACACCATAAGTTCTTATTTTTCACAGTATCCTTTCATATGCACGTTACTAAGTGCAAATGTAGAAAATAAGAGGAGGCCAATCAGTCCTTCAAGTCTGCTCCACCATTCAAATGTGATCATCATGGAGAAAGTGAGTACTGCAGATGCTGGGGATCAGAGACAAAAGTGTGGTGCACTGGGAAAACACAGCAGGTCAGGCAGCATTCAAGGAGCAGAAGAATCAACGTTTCGGGCATAAGCTCTTCATCAGGAATGGGGGTAGGGGGTGCTGAGAGACACTTATGCCCAAATCGTTGATTCTCCTGCTCCTCAAATGCTGCATGACCTGCTGTGCTTTTCCAGCACACCACACTTTTCAACTCAAATGTGATGATCATGGCTGATCACCCAACTCAGTCCCCTGTTCCTGCTTCTTTACCCATATCCTTTGATCCCTTTAACCTGGAGATATCTATCTAACTTCTTCTTGAAAACATTCAATGTTTTGGCCTCAACTGCATTTTGTGGCAGAGAAATCCACAGGCTGCCCCCTCTCTGGCCGAAGATATTTTTCCACATTCAAGTCCTAAATAGTCTATCCTATGCCTTTAGACAGTGACCCCTTGTTCTGAACTCCTGGTCATCAGAAATATCCTTCGTATGTTTACCCTATCAGGTTCTGTTAGAATTTTATTGGTTTCTATGAGGTCCCTCTTCATTCTTCTAAACTCCAATGAATAAAGTGATGGTAGTCATAGTCCCATCAGACTTTGGTAGGATTCTCATTAGAGAGAGATGACTGATGGCGACTTAACCTGAGGATCACCATGTCTCAGGTAAGGAGAGTGATTGAGAAAAACAATATTGGAAGAACAGCTAGTATGGGAATTGAACCCACACCACTGGTATTACTCTGTATTGCGAGTCAGCCATCTGGCCAACTGAGCGAAGTGACCCCCAGTGAATACAGTCTTAAACAATCCAGTCTCTCTTTGTATGTCAATCTTGCCATCCCAAGAACTAGTCTGGTAAACTCATTTTGCACTCCCTCCATAGCCAGAACACCCTCCCTCAGATAACAAGGCCAAAACTATGCACAGTATGCCAACATACTTGCCAGGGCTCTCTGCAATTGCAGCAAGATATCCCAGATCCTGTATTCAAGTCCTCTCACTATGAAGGCCAACATCCCACTTTCCTTCTCAATTGCCTGCACTTGCATGCTTCATTTAAACAAATGGTTTGAGCAGAAGACCACCCAGGACCTGTTACACCTCCCCCTTTCCTAACCTATAGCCATTCAGATAATAACCTGCCTTCCTGTTTCTGTTAACAAACCTCACATTTCTCCATGTTATTGTACAAGGTACAGTCAGTACTTGATGGAATACTCCCTACTTATCTGGATAACTGTAGATCCATCAACACTTAAGAAACTTTATATCATCCCCCAGGAAAAATTGACCAACTTGATTGATATCACATCCATAAATAGCTTCTTCTAGTACTGATGCTCAGTAGTAGAACATAGAACATAGAAGAATACAGCGCAGTACAGGCCCTTCGGCCCTCGATGTTGCGCCGATCCAAGCCCACCTAACCTACACTAGCCCACTATCGTCCATATGCCTAAACAATGCCCGCTTAAATGCCCATAATGAGGGAGAGTCCACCACTGCTACTGGCAGGGCATTCCATGAACTTCTCTTGCCCTGTAGTGCACACTTATCCCTCTCCATCACTAGAGTAAAAGTCACTGAATTGTGGTCACTGTCCCCAAAGTGCTCACCTACCTGGCCTGGTTCATTACCCAGAACCAAATCCAGTATGGCCTCACCTCTTGTTGGCTTATCTACATATTGTGTCAGGAAACCCTCCTGCACACATTGGACAAACACTGACTCATCTAACGAACTTGAGCTATAGCTTTCCCAATCAATATCAGGAAAGTTAAAGCCCCCATAACAACCATCTTATTACTTTCACTCTTGTCTTGAATCATCCTCGCAATCCTTTCTTCTACTTTTGTAGGACTATTAGGAGGCCTGTAAAAATCTCCTAACAGGGTGAGCTCACCTTTCCTATTCCTAACCTCAACCCAAACTACTTCAGATGGCGAGTCTTCATCCATCGTCCTTTCCACAGCTGTGATACTATCTTTGACAAGCAATGCCACACCTCCCCCTCTTTTACCCCCACCTCTGACCCTACTAAAACATTTAAACCCTGGGACCTGCAACAGCCAATCCTGTCCCTGTTCTACCCATGTCTCCGTAGTAGTAGTAATAATTGCATCATCAATAAGATGTATCACAGAAATTCACTAAGGCTCTTTAAACAGCACTTTCCAAATCCACGACCACTTCCATTTAGAAGGACAAGGCCAGCAGATACATAGGAACATCACCAGGTGAGAGTGCACTTCTGAGCCACTCACCATCCTGACTTGGGAATATACCCCTGTTCCTTCAGTGTCACTGGGTCAAAATCGTGGAACTCTCTTCCTAGCAGCAATGTAGGTCTAGATTAGATTAGATTCCCTATAGTGCGGAAACAGGCCCTGCAGCCCAACCAGTCCACACCAACCTTCCGAAGGGTAACCCACCCCAACCCATGTATACCTACATCTCAGGGGCTCCAGGGGTGCAAGAAGGCAGCTCAGCATCACCTTCTCAAAGCCAATCAAAGATGGGCAAGAAATGCTGACCTGGCCAGCAAACACCCACATCCCTCAAATGAATCAGAATGGCTGTCTGATTTGCAACCACATTTGCTAGCCTCCAATCTTCTGGCACTACTCCTGTAGACAACGAGGACATAAACATCAAGGCCAATGGCCAGCAAACACCCACATCCCTCAAATGAATCAGAATGGCTGTCTGATTTGCTGAGCATTTCCACTATTTCCTGTTTTCATCTGCAATAAATAATGGCTTTACCCTCACTGTCCATTAAAATTAGTCCATGGAAAATTTTGATTAAACACAAATCATTTTTTTAAAAATCTAACAAATGATAAAAAATTTTAAAAAGCATCAATATTATAGATTTTGAGTACTTATTTAAAATAAAAATTCTTGTGACGATAAGCATGTAATCCATCATCTGAGCACAATGTCTGATTAAGCTCGGCTTTCACTTAACAAAACAGGTATTGATAATAAATGATATTCTTATTGGTCTTTAATTGTTGAATCAGTGTCCATAAGCGTTACTTCCATAACATTCTTCTTCTAACAGTGTGAAAAAAACCTACAGATGTAACTCATAATTACAGCCAGAGTGCCCCACTTCGAACAATCCTTTAATTTACATATCTCTGTCCGTTGTATGTAATTCCCAAGAGCTTGGGATGGAGAATGATTCTCTTCATAGATTAATTTGTTCTATATTTAGCTTGGATTATTAAGGTTGTACACTCGCCACTGCCATGCTGTGTAAGCACACCGCAGAATGATATATCGAACTGGATTTGAACTGCTGCTACACAGCGTTGGACATTTTGTCCTGAATCCCATTCACCACTGAAATGCATCTTTCAAATAAATTATGCTAATGGTATATCACAAAATTCATTTCTGACTCAACATCAATATTGGAGTGGGGTGATTTTGTTTTCTTAAAATGTCTTTAAATATAGTGTTGCCTTTTCCAATGAAGGTAAAGTCTAAATACATGCAGATCATTAAAAAAAGTATAGCAGCAGTTGCCATGTTACTGTGACAGCTATGGGTCAGTCGGTGAATGTCCTGTACAATGGAAATGAGTTCAGACGGGTTCCACATACGAGATGATTACCAGTATAACACAAAATGAGGCACAATCTTTACGTAGGTGACAAGAGCAGAAGGTTAGGTATAGAAAATTTCAAAAGTTGGTGCTTCTTTGTTCTGGATCATAGGAGAATGACTTTGGTGTTTCCTGTACTAAACAGTACTAAAATTAATACATTTATCTCTATGGTGAAATAAAAGCATCAAATGTAGAAACACATTTAGATATCCAGTATGTCTTAACTAGTGTCCATGTATTAGAACGAGGCCACATAACAATGTTAAAATCGCAAAAAACAATATTTTCAAAAGAACACTCAGATCTCTGATTTTGCAAGTAATGCTATTTTGTCAGCATACTGCAAGTTTGCTATGTTGTGTTCAACTGTAACCCCAGAAGTATATCTAATTGTCTAAGATTTGTTATGTGTGTAGATTGAATAGTGTTGGCGAAAGTATTTCTCTCTTCACTGACAACATTCTGGTGATCCTTCTAACCTGATGTACATCATTTAGTCCTAGTATAGTCTCGAGACAATTTTCACATCCTTACTGTCAATTTCAGTAACTCAGCTATCAACTTTGTATCTGTGATAAACACAATCAATTTTCTTTGCATAATCCAAGAAACAGATGTAAATGTTTTTGCTTACTTCTCGATTCTTATTGAAGGTTGTTCTTATAGGGTTAACTAAATAACAACCTTGCAGTATTGCAACAAACACCAATACATACAAAACCAGAAACCCCACACCATGTAATGGATCAAGTCTGAAAGTATAGAATATGGTTCGAGTCTGATAAAGCAAAGCAAAGGTGTAAAAATTAGTGAAGATTAAAGTTGATGATATCACGCTGGAACAAGTAGATATGTTTATTTATTTTGTAAAAATGCTACCGAAAACTAGAAGATGTGTTGCGGAAATGAAAAGAACGATTGAGACAGCCAGACATGATTTTTTTAAAATTCACAGGGTGTAAACAGCAAGAAAATTCACATTTTAACAAGAAACATGGGCAATAAAGATCGATCTGTGAAAGCAAACAAAAACCTATACAATGTGGAAGCTAAGGTGCATGCTTAATATTCCATATGCAATCAGTCAAATTAAGAGGTTCTTGAACTGCAAAAGAAATCTAAAACTACATGAAAAGCAAATGTTCGTAGTTTCGCCATTTGATTGGAGCTATAAAGCTAGAAATATCTTCTGCAGGACTATGCTCGAGGCATAGTCAGATGCTAGATGCGAATGGCTGCAACTGTGTTACAGTGGGTGCATGAGGATGGCACAGGACAGACAAGGATGTAATACCAAAACAGCAGATCACTTGGCAGGAATAGTTACAGGCACAATCTAGAACTAGGGAGTCGCTGATTAAAATAAAGGAGACATCTATTTAAGACAGAGAGGAAGAGATTTTTGGTCGCCCTCATGGTGGTCATGAGTCTTTGGAACTCTCTTCCTCAGAAGGGAGCGGAAGCAGAGAATTTGAATATTTTTTAAGGCAGTGACAGATATATTCTTAGTAAGCAAGCAGGTGAAAACTCATCAGGGCAAGTGTGAAGTAATCAGATCAGTCATGATCTTATTGAATGGCAGTGTAGTCTGAGTGGTCACTTCCTGCTTTTCATTTATGTGTTTGTAAGCAGCAGCAACTGAGGATCAGTATCTGCCCGATTGGAGGCTACGAATTTCAATAGCCACTTCAACACACTGCTGCTGTACTGGGAAATAACACTGTTTTTAATAAATTAAATTCTAAACATGATATTTTCATATTTTTGTTTGCTGTGAGTACAGATTACTCATACTGACTTTAACCAAGTGCGTGATATGGTCATATTTATTCCTGCAGTGACTGCATATTGGATAAAGTGTGTAAGCATAGCCTCATTCACACTCCGTTTCCACATACCAACTCCATAAATCAAGAGATCAGAGACCCATTGTTTATTCCAGCATGTCTCTTATTTAATGTTACCACATATCCCAAATCAATTTCCTTTAAAAAAATTGGATAAGTGCTAATGTGTTTTAGGGTATGTATTTGCCAAGTCACAAAAGAGAGTTAATAACAGAGAAAAAAACATTTTAGGTGTTGATCATTCCCATTGCAAGCAATAGGAGTGTTTCAAAAGACCAGCATTAGCAAGGTTTAACTTCACAGCAATTTTGCTGAGCCTCTCAATGAAGGCTGCATAAAAACCTGGTGTGCACTCAAAACAAACCAACACAGTAACTTTACTGAATTCCTTTCAGCTGCTTGGCATAATGCGACAAGAATATTTCAGGACTATTCAGTAGCTTTTGTGTCCCAAGATTAATGAAGCTGGATACACAAGAACTTTAATAGGGTGATTTCAATGTTCCATTAGTGCTCTGGTCTACAGAAACCTCTTAATTATTACTCCCAAATTATAACAGTGTCATGAGAATGATTATCCGCCAAGCTAAAACATTTACCCATTTCTGAATAACTCAGTAAAGGTTTACAACAGTCAGGTGTCAAAGAAATCGAGAACATCTCTATAAATGAATAACCTACTCAGAATATATCTTAAAGAATGTCATGTTCAACTGCATCTCTGAAAGGATATCAAAAACATTTCTAAACCATCAACACTTTTTAGGAGGACTTATGATGAGTGGCATAGAAGGGGAAGGCATATGATCACATGAAGGCAAATGGAATAAAATGTAATTCTGACCGGGTTAGTTTGAAAGAATGGTGGGAAGGGGCTTTCCTGGAGCATAAATACAACATACACCAGCTGGGCTAAAAGAAAAACCAAAATGGGCGGCACCGGAAAAGCACAGCAGGTCAGGCCATATCCAAGGAGCAGGAGGGCACAGTGGGACTGGTAGGGAAGTTACCTGGGAAGACAATAGGTGGATGCAGGTGGGGTGATGGTGATAGGTCGGAGGGGAGGGTGGACCGGAGAGATGGCAAGTGAGATGGACAGGTACGACAGTGCCAACTTGGAGGGTTCAATCTGGGATAAGTGGAGGGAGGGGAGGTGAGGAAATTGGTGAAACCGATGTTGATCCTGTGTGGTTGGAGGGTCCCAAGGTGGAATTGAGGCGTTCTGCCTCCAGGTGTTGGATGGCTTGGATTTGGCGGAGGAGGCGGCCCAGGACTTGCATGTCCTTGGTGGAGAGAGAGGGGGAGTTGAAGTGGTTGGCCACAGGGCAGTGGGGTTGTTTGGTGCATGTCCCACGGAAATGTTCACTGAAATGTTCCGCGAGTTGGCATCCTGTCTCCCCACTGTAGAAGAGACCACATCGTGAGCAACGGACACAGTAGATGATGTGTTTGGATGTGCAGGATATGGGAGGATCCTTTGGGGCCTTGGTTAGAGGTGAGGTGTGGGTGCAGGTTTTACACCTCTTGCAGTGACAGGGGAAGGTGCCGGGAGTGGTGGGTGGTAGGATAGGCCGAATGAAAGAGTCGCGGAGGGAATGGTCTTTGCCGGATGCTGATAAGGATAGGAAGGGAAATTTATCTCTGATGGCAGGGTCTGATTGTACATGGTGGAAATAGCACAGCATGATGTGCTGTATCCGAAGATTAGTGGGGTGGAATATGTGGACTGGGGTGGGGGGGTTCTATCTTTGTTGTGGTTGGAGGGGTGGGGTTCAATTTCCGCAAGTTAATGCCACCACATCCTGTGGCTGACCACTTCATCTCCCGCGCCCACTCTGCCAAGGACGTACAAGTCCTGGGTCACCTCTGCCGCCAAATCCAAGCCACCCGACGCCTGGACGAAGCATGCCTCATCTTCCACCTTGGGACCCTTCAACCACATGGCATCAATGGCAACTTCATCAGTTTCTTCGTCTCCCATCCCCGCCCCCCTCCCCTCCCCCACTGCATTCCCAATGAAGTGCTTATGCCCGAAATGTCAATTCTCTTGCTCCTCAGATGCTGCCTGATTTGCTGTGCTTTTCCAGTGCCATGCCTATTGACACTGATCTCCAGCATCTGCAGTCCTCACTTTCTCCTAAAGAAGAGCCCTTTTCCAATTAGTACATTCTGCGGATATTTTTTGGCAACCTCTACCTAAATAAAACATGAAATGTATGCTGGGAAGAGAAAGCTGGAACCACAGCATCCAACATCACCATTGCTAACTTCCAGTGATAGTCTGACAGCAGAAGTGATTCTAGTTTGACCTTGTTTCACAGTTAGAAATAGAGTATGTCAATTCAGTTGTGCACTTTTGACAGGGTACCTCTTCCTCCTCCAAGCCGAAGTTCCTACCAACTGCAAGAAGACCACATTTAACCCATACCTAAGAAAGCACATGCAATGTGCCTTAATGACTACCAACTAGTGGCTCTGACCTCCATTATTATGAAGTGCTTTGAGAGGCTGGTCATGGCCCACATCAATTCCCATGTCCCATCCTGCCTTGATCCTCTACAATTTGAATCAACGTTTTGGGCATGAGCCCTTCTTCAGGAATGAGGAAAGTGTGCCAAGCAGGCTAAGATAAAAGGTAGGGAGGAGGGACTTGGGGGAGGGGCGTTGGAAATGCGATAGGTGGAAGGAGGTTAACGTGAGGGTGATAAGGTGAGAGTGATAGGCCGGAGTGGGGGTGGGGACGGAGAGGTCAGGAAGAAGATTGCAGGTTAGGAAGGTGGCGCTGAGTTCGAGGGTTGGGACTGAGACAAGGTGG
>NC_057712.1:129910751-129939113 GCF_004010195.1 Chiloscyllium plagiosum
CTCCGGCCTATCACCCTCACCTTAACCTCCTTCCACCTATCGCATTTCCAACGCCCCTCCCCCAAGTCCCTCCTCCCTACCTTTTATCTTAGCCTGCTTGGCACACTTTCCTCATTCCTGAAGAAGGGCTTATGCCCGAAACGTCGATTCTTCTGCTCCTTGGATGCTGCCTGACCTGCTGCGCTTTTCCAGCAACACATTTTCAGCTCTGATCTTCAGCATCTGCTGTCCTCACTTTCTCCTCTACAATTTGCCTATCAATGAAACAGGTCCACAACAGACGCCATTTCCCCAGCCCTGCACTCATCCCTGGAACACCTGGATGAGAAGGACACTTACATCAGATTCCTGCTCATCGACTACAGTTCCACCTTCAACACCAATATCCCGACCAGACTGATATCAAAACTCTGAGTCCGAGATCGCGGCTCCACCCTCTGCAACTAGATCCGCAGCTTCCTGACCCACAGATGCCATCAGTGAAGATGGATATCTGCACCTCTTCTACAATAACTCTCAACACTGGAGCCCCACCCCAGCCCACACCAAGGATGCTTTCTCAGCCGCCTATTTTATTTCCTGTGCACCCACGACTGTGTTGCCAAATTCCAAATGTACACTATCTACAAGTTTGCTGATGACATCCCGTGTAGGATGGATGTCAATAAGTGATGAGCCAAAATACAGAAAGAAAATAGGTGTCATGGTGCAATGATAAGGATCTCTCTCTCACTGTCAGCAAAACTAAAGAACTGATCATTGACTTCAGAAAGAAAGGAGGAGGACATGTCTCCATCTATATCACTGGAGCCGAGGTGGAGATGTCAAGACAGTCCAGTTCCTGGGAGTGACAAAAACCGACAACCTCTCCTGGACTTCCCATGGAGATGCGATGGTCAAGAAGGCACAAAACCTGTTCTTCCTTAGGTGGCTTAGCAAATTTGACAAGTCTATAAGGACGCTTCCCAACTTTTCCAGGTGCACCATTGAAAGCATACTATCTAGGTGCGTAATAGCCTGGCATGGCAACTGCTCTGCCCAGGACCATAGGAAACTGCAGAAGGTTATGTGCACAGCCCAGACCTATGAAGCAACCTTCCATCCATGGTCTCCACTTACATGTCTCACTGCCGTAAAAGGCTGCCAGCAAAGACCCCTCCCACCCCGGCAATACTCTCCTACAACCTCCTCCGCACTAACAGGTTCAAGAATAGTTTCTTCCTACTGTTATGAGACTGATAAATGGACTCTCTAACTTCAGTTAATGTTGATCTTGCTTTGTGCACCTCCTGTGCAGTGTAACCTTGTATGCCTTGCTCTGTCTAAGCACCTTTTGAACTATCTGTCCTAGTTTGTTATAATCTGCCTGTACTGCTTCCAAATCAAAGCTTTTCACTGTACTTAGGTAGATGTGACTACAATAAACCAAATCAAATCAAAGGTACAGGTAGCACTGACAAGACTATAGTTTTGCCCATCCACTGTTGCCATACAAGTGAGCATCTGTGGAGTGAATTCAGATGGTATCAAGGATCATGCACTCGTTGAAGATTAGAGCACATGTGAGGCAGGTAATGCTCCCAGAGTAGGTCAGTTTTGTTCCATCAACTCCAGTCACACCTTCCCACAAAGAATAATTCAGGCTTAAAGTTTCAAATAAAACAACACTGCTCAATTAATTCAAACGTTCCTTAAGCAAAAAATTCCCCAATGAAAGGCTGCCAACTGAACCATGATCAGCTTTCAGTGGGAAACCAGCTGGCTTCTAATGGCGATGTCTCCACTACAAGAATATGGTCAGTAACTAGGATAATAATGGTCAGTGTAATTGTGGGCAAGACAGCACTTTAAGACATGACAAGTTTGTGTCCACTACACTCATACTGCAAATGTTTCTTTTCATATATCTATCATGCAAGCCAATTGGATTTCAAAGAAACATGATCTGCAGGTTGTAATCCCAAAACACTCAGGAGCTCTGAACATTAATGTGGTAGGATTGGAGCTGATCATATTGGCCATTGGTGTTTATTCAGGACTACTTTTCACTTGTCAGCTCTTACAATGCCATTATCTGGCTTTTAAGTTGGAACATAGCAGGGTTGCTTTATTCACTTAGCATTAACCTTCAGACAACATGCCTCAGCCTGAACATCAGGGCCCCCATTGTCTCCTATGGAGTTATATTGAATCAATAAGATCCCATCACTCAATTCTATGTCCCTTCCACCAAAATCTCCTCTAGCTGCATGTTCTCACACTGGCAACCATTCTGACAATGGGTTCGCTAGTTTTCTGCCCCATCATGCATGGATTCTCGCTCAACTCCTACACCTTTCTTTCTCTCCCTAAATTCATCCATTTAGTTGACTCTCTTCTGATGTCTAAAATCCTCTCTCTTCAACTAGGTCCTTCACATTCCAACCACATCCTATCAGTTTCCCTCCTCTCCCTTCTTGCTCACAGTCCAGGTTTTTGTAGGCTATATGAAGT
Source organism: Chiloscyllium plagiosum (assembly GCF_004010195.1). NCBI lineage: Eukaryota > Metazoa > Chordata > Chondrichthyes > Orectolobiformes > Hemiscylliidae > Chiloscyllium > Chiloscyllium plagiosum. Next base: position 129,913,245 of record NC_057712.1, read on the forward strand.
CCTTCAAAATATCTGATACAGCCTGCAGAAAGTTTGAATATTTTGAGTGCTAGATTGTCTGACTTAAAATGTGTTACAGGCAAGGACAATGGGTAAGAATGAGTTGTATGACATTTCACAGCTATGGAGCAAGAGGTTTAACAAAAGTCATCATTAGAAGTCTACAGGATAATGTCCTTGCAAAACTGAACACATACTACAAAAAAATATAAAAATCTTCAGACTCCCACTGAAAGATAACATTGTAGGAGTTGGAACTCTAAAAATCCATTTTCTGCCTGACCCACTAGTTAGTCATTACAGTGAATATGATAAAACATCACCTCCAAAACTAAATCAAACCAATTCACTTCAAGAGCTTTTGTCAATATTCCACCTCCTGCACGACAGGGCAATCCAACGATGCAGTGACTTCCTTTATTCACCAACAGTAAGAGAACACATGCTGCCTTTACAGTGATAACTTTGCTTCTGACAGTTAAGAGTTCAGATCATAGTAAAATTATAAACTTATAGAATTACCATTCCCTCGCACGTCTTCATACTTATCCACACATGAAGCAGAATGTAAAGGCAAGTGCCCAGGGGCATGAACATGAAGCAGAAATAAATAAGTCAGATCAGCTTGTCATGGTAAGACCCTGGAGCATAGCTTTGTTAAATTCCCAAGTTCACTTATTGACACTTCTTAAAATTGTGCAACTTCTACTATCTTTCCAAATTGCAAATTTATTTCTTTTAAATAACAGAAATCCTACCAGCCTTTAGACTTCTGAAAGACAGTTACAACAATGGATTGAACAATGGATGTTTGGTGGTGTCAGTTCCATCAAATTACATGGAAGGCTAATCTCCTTGCGGCCTTGCAAGATTTCTTCCTGTTTCTTACCAAGCTTGCCTCATTACCCCAGCTTATGGCACCCCTCAAATCCCAATTCTAGCCACATTCGACCACTTGCCATAAACAAGTTGCCATTGCTGGGAAATCCTAGGATGGACAAGCATCCCTGGCACTGGTGCCTTTTTTAAATGGCTGTTGTGCACCAGGAGCTGCCCTGAACAGTATCTGCATTTATCCATGACATAGCAGTCAAGGCAAAATTGACACCTTGCTTTGATATCAAGGACCTGAGATCCTGCTGGACAGGATGGTGCTGAGGTGAAGAACTGGTAATGGAAGCCATGGCACCTGCATTATCCTTCCGCACTGTCCACAACTCCACCGACCTTAGAGTGATCCAAAAATTTACTAACCTTTCCTTCTACGCCAGCATCCAGGTCATTTATAAAAATGACAAACAGCAGTTTGGAATTCTATGGAGACGTTACGAACACTGGACAATGGGGACCCAGTAGATGTGGTGTAATTAGAGTTCCAAAGGTATTCGACAAGGTGCCACACAAAAGGCTGATGCATAAGATAAAGACGAAAAGCATTACAGGCAATGTATTAGCATGGATAAAGCATTGGTTAATCAACAGGAAGCAAAGAGTGGGGATAAATGAGTGCTATTCTGGTTGGAAATCAGTGGCTAGTGGTGTGCCTCAGGAACTGCAATTATTCACAATTTACATAGATGATTTGGAGTTGGGGACTATGTGTGGTGTATCAAGGTTTGTGGATGACACTAAGATGAGCAGTAGAGCCAAATGTGCAGAGGACTGTGAAACTTTGCAAAGGGACATAGATAGTTTAAGTGAGTGGCAAAGGTCTGGCAGATGGAGTACAATGTTAGTAACTGTGAAGTCATCCATTTTGGTAGGAATAACAGTAAAAAGGATGCACAGTTTTGTCTTCTGTACCTGATCTGAAGGTTGTTGTGAAACTTGAAAGGGTTCAGAAATGATTTGCAAGGATGTTGCCAGGATTCGAGGGTTTGAGCTATAAGGAGAGGTTGAACAGGCTGGGGCTGTTTTTCCTGGAGCGTCAGAGGCTGAACCTTAGAGGTTCATAAAATCTTAAGGGGCATGGATAAGGTAATAGACAAGGTCTTTTCCCGAGGGTGGGGGAATCCAAAACTAGAGGACATAGGTTTAGGCTGAGAGGAGAGAGATTTGAAAGGGACCAAAGGGGAAATCTTTTCAAGCAAAGTGTGGTGCCTGTATGGAATGAGCTGCCAGAGGAAGTGGTGGAGGCTGGTACAATTGCAACATTTAAAGGGCCTCTGGACTGGTATAAAACTAGGAAGGGTTTAGAGGGATATGGCCAAAGTGCAGGCAAATGGGACTAGGTTAATTTAGGATATCTGGTCGGCATGGACAGGTTGGACCGAAGGATCTGTGTACGTGCTATACATCTCTACAACTATTATTTGAATGGTAAGAAAAACTGCAGCATGCTGCTGTGGAGAGGGACCTGGGTGTCCTTGTGCCTGAACCACAGGAGATTGGTCTGCAGGTGCAACAGGTAATCAAAAATGCAAATGGAATTTTGTCCTTCATTGCTAAAGGGATTGAGTTTAAAATCCAGAGAGATTATTTTACAGCTGTATAGGGTGAGGCCACACCTAGTGTACTGCGCGCAGTTTTGGTTTCTTACTTGAGAAAGGACATACTGGCACTAGAGGGAGTTCAGAGGAGGTTCACTAGGTTGATTCTGGAGTTGAGGAGAAAGTGAAGACTGCAGATGCTGGAGTACCAGAGTTGAAAAATGTGGTGCTGGAAAAACACAGCAGGCCAGGCAGCATCCGAGGAGCAGGGGAAATCAACGTTTCGGGCATAAGATTCCTGAAGAAGGGCTTATGCCGAAACGTCGATTCTCCTGCTCCTCGGATGCTGCTTGGCCTGCTGTGTTTTTCCAGCAGCACATTTTTCAACTCTGATTCTGGAGTTGAGGGGGTTAGCTTATGAGGAGAGACTGATGGGATTATATTCATTAGAATTTAGAAGAATGAGAGGGGATCTTATAGAAACGTATGAAATTATGAAGGGAATGTATAAGATAGACATAGAGAGGATGTTTCCACAGGCAAGTGAAACTAGGACAAGAGGACATAGCCTCAAATTTAGGAGGAGCAGATTTAGGACTGAATTGAGAAGGAATTTCTTCACCCAGAGGGTTGTGAACCTATGGAATTTCCTGCCCAGTGAAGTCGTTGAGGCTTCCTCAGCAAATATTTTTAAAGCTAAGATAGATAATGTTTTAAACAGTAAAGGAATTAAGGGATATAGTAAGAGAGCAGGTAAGTGGATCAGAGGCCACAAAAAAATCAGCTCACTCTCTCTGGCACACGCACTCACTTTCTCACACACATGCTCACATGCTCTTGCGCACACACTGTCACAATCACCACACTCTCTCATACACACAATTATTGAATGGCGGAGCAGGTAAATGAAAGGCTAGATGGCCTACTCCTGCTCCTAGTTCTTATGTTTTTCTGTAAGGTACAGCAAATGCTGCCAGTATATACAACAGCTAAGAGATAGGCTGCTCCTGCCCTTGTCCCATATCCTTTAATACTGTCACTTTTTTTTAAATCTCAGATTTAAAATTAATAACTGATCCAGCATTCACTGCCATTTGTGGAAGAGAGTTCCAAACCTCTCCCCACCTTTCCTAACATCTCTCCTGAATGGTCTGACCCTAATTCTGAGTATGCCCCCTTAGCTCTAGGATCGCTAACCAGTGGAAATAGTTTATCTTTATCTACCCTGTATTTTCCTCCAATCATCTGCAATGGTACACTCAAGATTTTAACATATTCCAAATATTTTCTCACTATCTCAACTTCAGTCCCATGTTGGAACAAATGTTTAAGGTTGCTTTTTAATGCAAGAGCTAAACATTTGGCAATATTGTGATGAAGGCCTCCCAACCCAAAGTTTCTGTTCAAGTTAAAATTCCTGATCACATCAACAATACCTGTAGATCTAACATTCCATGAATGTGATAAGTGATTTGCTGCTTCTCAGAAATAAGCATTTTTACAGCCTCTGGGATTATTTTAATGCCAAACTGCGATATTCAGGCTGCACATTACACTGCAAGCAGCAGCAAAGACATTTGCAAAATATTGCACCAAATTTTGCGTCATTGTACATCTTGGAAAGAAACAACAGATTACTCTCCTTTTTGTTGCTGAGCAGCGTTTGGGTGTTAATTAGCAAGGGCTTTCCCTAATTTTTGCTGATTTTCGCTGTAAAACTGAGATTCTATCAGCACCATCAACATTGCAACATTGGCTGTGTGCAATTTCACTTTCATGCCACAACAATTTATTGAAATTTTATTTATTTGATCGCAATAAATTGAATAAATTTATTCTTCCCACTCTGGTTATAGTAACTCTATTTAATAATTCCTCAGTTCTGTCATTAAAAAGGATAATCAAATTGCTTTCCTTATCTGTAATTCACTTTGGTTAATTCATTTACAAAAATCTGCATGTCGTCCATGACAAAATCCACAATGATGTGAATTGACCTGGGTGAAGAAGGATAGCTGGCTTTCCACAAGCAACCTGCTGCAGCTTAGTAGTCAGCTGGGCATACACTTGATCAAATCAGGTGATTGTGGGTTCAAGGGCTCAAACCAGGGCCCAAGTACAAAACCCAATGTTAACACTTCAGGCCAGTACTAAGATCATGCGAAACCATCAGAGGTGTGTTTGTTTTTAGTGCGATGCCAATCCAAAGCCCTGTTTTTTCCCTGAAGTTGGTGTAAAAGATTCCATGTCACACCTTATCTCAAAGATCTTAGCCAATATTTATCCTCCACTCATCGTCACCATTTATTCCATTGCAGTTTGCAGGACATTGCTATGCACAAATTGGCTACAATGTTTCTTACATTGCAGTAGTGACTACATTTCAAAAGTACATCATTGGCTTTGAAATGCTTAGAGACATCTAATGTTATATAAATGAGAGTCTTTTCTGCCTTTTTCACAAATACCATCATAGATCTGTTTGGCTGAATGATACATGCCAATATGACAAATTCTTGCTTCATTATATTTGTATTGATTATTGTACCTGTAAGCAGCTTCCATTTACTGTGATATGGAGTCTAGTCTTAGTCATAACTTAATACTGGAGACATACAATGGGGAGAAATTTATTTTGTTGTTCTTTTTAATTCAATCACTTTTCCTTTCTTGTATCATAGTGACTACAACCATTTACACTGCTTAAAAAAAAGTCTCTCTCTCTCTCAACCTTTCATCAAGAATCAGTTTACCCCAAATACAAACCTCAGATGCTGGAAACCTGAAATATAAGGGGAAATATTGGCAATACTCTGCAGATTAGGTAGAATCTGTGGAAAGAAAAAGAGAGTTTATGTTTCATCTCCACCATCTTCTATCATCAACCTGATCCATTAATTTTCCTCCTTATGTGCTGCCTCACTTGCTGTGTATTTGCACCATTGTATTAAAAATTTTAAACAATTTATCCTGCAATATTAGAGGAATAATTACGATTAAAAATCAAGGATCTGTGCTATTACACACCTGCTGCAATAATGACTTCTGTGAAATATGGAAACTCTTGGGAAAGCGTACACAGCAATCACGCTGGAACTGTCCAGGCTGGCTAACAAGGCAGGGCTTAAATGGAAGTTTGCAAGTTAGCTGGGCTAGGAAATACGCTCACTTCAAATAACCTCCAATTGGCAACAAAGTCAAGTTAAGGATACAGTGTCAAATGCATATTTAGACACTCCAATGTGCGTCACACCATCTACAGAAAGGCAGGTGCCTTTGTCAGAGATGGCAAAAGAAATTTCTGCGTTTGTAACCCTAGGTGGGCTATATCAATTTAAAGTGATTCCCTTTGGAATGAAGGACGCACCCGCCACATTCCATTCATGAACAGATTGGTGGCTGGGTTAACAAACTGTGCAGTCTATTTGGACGATGTCGTGATCTTTAGTCAGTCCTGGAAAGATCACATGGTACAGTTTGCAGAGAACTTTGAACGACTACGAGAAGCAAAACTGGTAATAAACTTAAAACAAAACCGAATTTGCAAAAGCAGAGATGACGTTCTTGGGACATAACATTGGTCATGGAAAGTTGACCCCACACAATGCAAAGACGAAGGCCATCGAGGAATTTCCACGATGAACTCGAAGAAAGAGGTGCTGTGATTCTTCAGACTAAGCAGGTTCTACTGGAAGTTTTTTCCAGCCTTCAGCAGTGTAGTGGGACCGTTTACTGATTTGCTGAAGAAGAACGTAAAGTTTTGGTGGACAGAACAATGCTAAGAGGCATTCGACCATTTGAAAGCAATACTAACCACCACACCAGTTTTAGCTGCACCAAACTTTACAAAAGCTCTTAAAGTTGCCATCGATGCTAGTGACATATGAGTTGGAGCTGTACAGCTACAGGAAGATGATGATGGGTGAACTGCCAAAGACCAACAAATGCAGACTGCTAGCTGAAGAGCTTTTTGAAAGATACCAGTCTGTGGGGAGGTTGTGCAGCAGAACATCAAGGCTGACCTGGAGAGAATCTACACAGGAGAATCAGCAAAGCTGACTCGTTTTGAAAAGAGGTTTTTTTTGTAAATCTTAATCAGGATTTTTTTTTTAAAATGGGACTAGTATTGTAGAGTGGGAAGTAAAAGATAAGTTTAAGAAAAAGGAGTTGTAAATAATTGTTGGTTTTAATATTGTCTGTTGGACTTAAAGAATAAAGTTGTTAATTTTTACTTCAAATAGTGACCTCTGGGATAGTTCTTTGCCTCTCGAATTTTAACAGATTACAGCCTGGGTTAAATCTTTTCTGTGTGGCAGATTTAAATTAGCAGAGGGGTTTACTCCATGTTGTAACTGTCTTTGGCAGTTCTTCCCCTAACTGTTCAAAATGTCTGGTATTACACCCCAAAACATTGAATTGTTTCATTGGTTTTAATATTATCAAAATACTAAATTCAAATTTGATTGGATTTTGGTAACTTGGGGCATAAGTTAAACTGATTGGCCAAATTTGAATTTGTCTTTGTTTCATGGCAACCCATCTGCTGCTATTTGTTTCGACCAATGTTTTGAACATTGTTACTTTGTTCAAGGCTCTCTGTGCTTTGTCAGTCCTTGCTAGTCTTAAAAGGTTTGGTACACCTCTACACTTTCAACACACCATATCCTAATGGCCACAGGCTGGTAATAATGATTTTCAAGTAGTTTTGCTCACAGTGAGGCAGGGAGAGAGGATAAACAAAATTATTTATTTCTGGAACAAGCAGTTCAAATTAGGGATAACATTGTTGGTCTGACTTAATGTACTGTGTACTGAGTATAAAACAACTTTTTTGTTATTCATTCAAAGGATGTGGACAGGCCAGAACTTACTGCCCATCTCTAATTGCCCAGACAGTAGTTGAGAATCAACCACATTGCTGTGTCTGGAGTCAAACGTGGGCCAGACTGGGTAAGGACAGAAGATTTCCTTCCCTAAAGGACATTAGTGAATCAGATGAGTTTTTCTGACAGTCAACAATAATTTCATGGTCATTATTACACTCTTAATCCCAGATTTCCTTTTTACTGAATTCAAATCCCACCATCTGCCATTACCACCATTACTTGGGTTTCTGGATTAATAGTCCAGCGATAATATCACTTGGCATTGCCTCCAGTTTATAGGTTAGGAAGCCATCATGTTTGCCAGTTGAAAGAGTGTTAAAGAAATCTCAAATTTGCATTTGCAGCCACCTAGTTTAGATCACATTACTGAGGCCCTGTGTGCTTTCTCAGGTGGATGTAGAAGACCTTGGGCACTAAGTCAAAGCAAAGTAGGGGACAGCTCTCTGCTATTCTGAGTTAGATAACAAAACAGTATGTGTATTTTAAGTTCACCAAACCAACAGCTCACTTTAATTTCTATTATGTAGTTGTTACAAGTTACTTGTGCCACAGCGCTTTACGATACCAAATCTAAGTGTTTAGACTACAACGTGCTTAGTGAAGAATCTCATTTCCCTCTCATTCGATTATCTAAATTAACACCATATTTTGCCTTTATTGCTTTTCAGTAACTGCAAGCTGATTCTGCAATTCAAGCAAAACAAAACTAATAAAATAAGGTCCATGCTAAATTTTATGCCACTGCAGTCCCTGACAGGGCAAAGGAGAATACTTTTACAAATTCTTCCCATGGCTTATCAAGAAAAAAAAAATCATAAAAGCCAATACATCTGGCAAAACCTGTTAAAATGAGATTTGGGACAGCTGCACTAAGGATCCAACATTCACAACACTAATGTCAAATAGTGATTCTTCATGGTTACAAAAAGACTCAGCAACTACACCCTTTCTTCTACTGACCCCTTTTTAACATTTTACTTAGTAACACCTCCTCTAGGACCCATTATATGGAAGACCATTTTATGCTGGACTAGAAGCAGGCCATTTGGCCCATTGACTCTGCTCAGTCATTCAATGACATCATGGCTGATCTGGTAATCCTCAAGTCAACTTTCCCACCTTTTCCCAATAACTCTCAATTCCCTTACTATTAAAAATCTATCACCACTTTGAATATACTTAACAACTCAGCCTCAACTGCTCTCACTCTCTCTCTTTTTGATCAAGGGTCTTATATTGACAGTTTTCCAATCCCTTGGGACTTCTTCAGATTCTAAGGCAACTTCAAAGATTACTCCTATGGGCAATAATAGTAGTTACTTCCTTTACAATCCCTGGGTATAATCCATCAGCTTCAATTAGCTTCGAGTATTTCTTCTCTAGTAATAGTTATGTTTATTTCCTGAATTCAACCTCCTCCTCTGCTTTACACCTTCTGCTATGTAGTATTTTTGGAATGTGATGGTATCCTCTCCTGTGAAGAGTGATGCAAAGCATTTATTCAACTCCTCTGCTATTTCCTGGTTCTCCATTATTATTGCCCCAGCTTTGTACTCTAAGGGCCCTATGATAACTTTGATCACTCTCTTTCTTTTATACCTTAAAAGAGACTCTTACTGTCTGTCTTTATATTACTTGCTACTTTACCCTCTGTTTATTTTTCTCCTTTTTATTAGGTAATCTTTTGCCAGTTGTTAAAACTCTTAATCCTCCGGTCTACCACTAATCTTTGCCACATTTTATGAGTTTTTTTCTTTCAATTGGATACTATCCTCAACTTCCTTCTTCAAATCCTTCTTCCTCACAGCGCTACATTCTTATGTGACTGATTCCTTGCAGAGAGCAATAGGACACCCGAGTGGGATTCCATACGTAGTGCAACCTCAAGTGTTATTAGGAGGGTGCCCAATTGCTGCTGTGCGAGGTTGCACTGGGTCACTTTGATCCTTCAGTCAGTTGGATTCGTGAACACAGCTGGGTTTCTCCACGCACAAGATGTCGCTAACTGCACACATGACAATGAGAGGGACATATCACAATGCTGCAGAATATATTTTTTTAAAAATGATATAATTCAATTACTGATCTGTAACAGTTATCCTGGCAGCTGCTACAACTCCTACATTCTGAAGTATTCTCAATTACCTGCTGTGTTTGAGGGCCCAGGCACCTCACACAGGGGCTAATTACTGAGGGACAGGAGCTACCTGTTGTGACACCAGCTCACCACACCATTGCACAAACCCTCTGACTGATGGGGAGCGCAGATACAATGCTGTCTGTGCTTCCACAGGGCTGTGGCAGAGTAGATGACAGAGCTGCTGAAGGCCAGCTGCTTGGACCGTATGGGACGCCTTGCAGTATAGTCTTGACAAATTGTGATGCATCATCCTGGCATACAATTGAGCAGGCAGTAAGGTGACAGAGAAACTGGGAAAATGGGAGCCGTCTCCCAAGGAGAACAATGAGGGTGTTTTGGTCCATGACAGAACTCAGCTGCATCGGGCACTACCAGTTAGACAGAACCTCACTGACAGACTACCTTTTTCAAATGAACAAAGCTGGGTGCAGCAAACAATCATTGAGCAGAAGATTTTTTTTTGGCCATGATGCCAAAAGCTGGTTGAAATTGTGGGGAGAAAGTTCAGCTCTGTCAACTTTATTTCTGATCCCTTTTCCTTTCTGCAAGTAAAAGGTCACATTCATATTTGCCAATTGCTTGCCAGTACCTGATGCTAGGCCTCACAACAAAAATCTCTCCGTAAAACCTGACTTAGCCAAAACAAAATGTAAGATTCAACTTTCTAAGATCATTTATTGATGCTGTTCCTATGTGACACCTCCCTTCAGTCCTCCCGGTATTTAGATGTCACATGGGAACAGGATTACACCACTTAGCGTCTCAAACCAGTTTTGTCATTCAATGAGATCATGGCTGACCTAGAACCTAACTCTATATATCCACATGCCTTAATAACAAATGATGCTGTTAAGTCAAGGCATTTGCAGAAGAGAGTTCCAAATTTCTGCAATCACTCCCTTGTAGAAATTTCCTGGTGTCACTCGTCAGTAAAAACAGTTTCTCTGTATCATTTTGCTTTTAAGAGCTTGAAAACATTAAATTGCTGAAACTCAAGCAATGCTTAAGTCAGACCCTGGTTTTTCAATTCACAAACTGTCCCTTTAGATTAGAAAACTGCATATGCCGTGCACTATTTTAAGAAAGATAGGGATAAACCTGTGAATTATAAATTGATTAGTCTAATCAAATTTATTCATTGCTAGTAAATTACTAGAGTCACTAATTAATGATATAGGGACTGAACAGCCTGAATAATTTCATCTGATCAGAGAGAACCAGCATGATTTGAAAGGTACTCTGGTGTCATCCCCACAGCCTTGTTTGTTCCCACCACCAGCCCCCATCCACACTTCGAGTTTAGATCACCTGCCCCACCATCGAGCTACAGTATGGCCGACATTATTTAACTGCTCAAAACAACAAAGCAAAAAAATCTCCTTACACAGTTTTTGAAAAGTAAGTAACTATTTATTAATATTCAACTCAAAATTAAAAATGTTAGGAAAGTTTTCTACAGTTAGAAATAACATGTCTTTCACCATAGGAGAAGTTGTGCACCCAGAAAGGTTTCTCCACACAATGAAACATCTTCACAATATGCTGGATTCCTTTTCAGCTCCAGCGCGTACAGACGCCATTTGGAAACTATCCGAAACATCGGCTTCTGATTTCATTCACACCTACAACATGACAATCTCACCAACTCGGAGAAAGGCAATGCAACATTTGGTGATAACGCCTGCCCTTGAAGCCAGTTCAATGCATCATGAGTGAGTGGGAAAGGGTGGAAAGAAAGGTCCCTAATTACCAGAAACCCGGGTGGACTAGAATTATTGCCTAGCTTCAGCCACAAAAATAACGAGCTCCTTAATCAAAACCAACTTGAAGTATGATCCACTACAGTGCATACTGTGCTTTTAAAAGAATGCTGTTTGAAACTTCAACAAAGGGTTGAGCAGAAGCTCACGGAATAAGTTTCAAAATTGACAATCATTTTCGGTTTCATATCAACACAGCTGGTTCACATCAGAACTCTGAGAAACAGTGCTGTTCCACCTGACAGGGAAAATGTTAGATTTAAATGCCACTTATCCAGCTGCAAAATAACTCTCCTCCAACTCCACGCCTGTCCACCCACTACCATTCACTCAGCTTTCTATGTCGCAAAATGCATCAAAGATATGAATGGGGCTGGCACGGTTAAGCAGACAGTAGCCTGCATTCTCCTGTTGGTGTTATTTCAAAATGCGCTAGTACCAGTACATGTTACAGCTCATCTGCCCTTGCTCGAAGCAATATACCTTCATTCAAAAAGAATTTACTCAAACCTTACACATTTTTTTTTAGTTATCCAAGAGCTCCAGAAGTCTATAATTTCCTCCTGGTGTTGTCATGAAGTAAACATCAGCCAGAGGTGACTTGCCAATCAGTAAGCATCCTTTCCTACTGTACTTTGAATTATTATGGTCATTTGAAGTTTCATATTCATGCATTTACCCTGCATAAGGGAAAGCTTCAACATATTTCTCTTCCAAGCAACATTCAAGCTCCATCAGAAGAAGCTCAAGCCATCTTTTGTGCTTCTTACAGGCAGTGCGAAGAAGTTCTCGCGGGGCAGCAGCCGGATGCCAACTGATAGAACATGGAACAGTACAGCACAGAAATTGGCCCTTCTGCCCACCATGCCTATGCCAACCACAATATGCTAAACTAATCCCATCTGCCTGCACATGGACTACATCTCTCTATTCTGTGGCTGTTCATGTGTCTGTCTAAATGCCTCTTAAACATTGCTGTCATTTCTGTTTCTACCACCTTCCCTGGCAGTGCATTCCAGGCACCTAAGACCCACTGTGCAAACAGCTTGCCTCACATATCCCTTTACATTTTCTCCTTCTCACGTATATTTCATATTTCCATCCTGAGAAAAAGACTCCAACTATCCACACCTCAAAATTTTATATCCTTTGCAATTTTTGAGAAGATTTGTAGCTCAGGTTGATGATAAGTATAATAATAACAAAGGACACCACTTTGACTGGGACAACACACACATCCTAGGACAGGCAAAACAAAGACACGCATGAGAATTCTTACAGGCATGGCATTCTAACCAGAACGCCATCAATAAACACACCTACTTACCCTTGAAAACAAAGAACCGCAAATGACATCACCCACCTTAAGAAACCAAGATCTCTAAACAGAGAGGCGAGACATATCACCAGCGCTTCACCGGACACTCTCACTGATGATGTTACCAGTGATGTGACGAAACATCTGAAAACAAACCTTCCAGCTCAACGAGCTAACTTACTTATTTTATATCCTTCCATCAGGTCACCCCTGAGGCTCTAGTGAAAATAATCCAAACTTTTCCAACCTCTCTTTGTAGCTAATACATTCCAATCCAGGCAACTCTCTTTTGCACCCTCTCCAAAACCTCTACATCCTCTGTAAAACGTGGCAACTGCACACCATACTCCAAATGTGACCTAATTAAAGTTTTATACAGCTACAATGTGATTTGCCAACTATTATATTCAAGGCAAACATGCACCTATTCACTGTGTTGCTGCTTCTAGGGAGCTATGAACTTGCACCCCAAGATCCCTCTGCATATCAATGCTCCCAAGGGTCCTGCCATTTAGATTAGATTCCCTACAGTGTGGAATTTAGCATGGCCAATTCACCTAACTTGCACATCTTTGTGACTGTGGAAGTAAACCAGAGCACCCGGAGGAAACCCATGCAGATATGGGGAGAATGTGCAAACTCCACACAGACAGTCTCCCGAGGTTGGAATCGAACCTGGGTCTCTGGTGCTGTGAGGCAGCAGTGCTAACCACTGAGCCACCATGCCACCCGTTTACCGTATACCTTCCTCTTGCATTTGACTGCCCGCAATGCATCACCACACACTTGTCCAGATTAAACTCCATCTATTTCTCTACCCAACTTTCCAACTCATCCATATTCTACAGCATTCCTTGTCAAACTATCCACGAATCCACTAATTTTAGTATTGCCTGCAAACTTGCTAACTACCTACATTTTCATCCACATATATATTACAAACAATAGAGGATCCAGCACTGAACCTCGTGGAACACCCCCACAAACTTTCAGTCAGAGAAACACCACTCCACAATTACACTGAGTCTTCTGTGACCAAATTAATTTTGGATCCAACTTACTGACTAACCATGAGTCCCATGTAACATAATCTTCTAGACCAGCCTACCATGAGGGACTTTGTCAAATGCTTCAGTAAAGTCCACGTAAAAAACATCCACTGCCCTCCCCTTATCAATCACCTTTGTCACTTCCTCAAATAACTCAATAAAAATTGTGAAACAGGACGTGTCCCTGAACAAAGCCACACTGAATCATAAGTCCATTCTTTTCCAAATGCAAGTAAATCTGGTTCCAAAAAAAACAAGAAGGTGGGGACAAGTGAGTAAGTGGGGTGAGTGGTGAGGGGAGGGGAGGTGAGGAGGGGTGAGTTGGGGGGGGGGAAGCTGAGAGCGGGTTGAGTGGGGTGGGTGAGTGGAGTGAATAAGTGGGGTGAAGTGACAGAGTGAGGTGAGCGAAGGCAGCGCAGAGGGCACACCAAGTCATTGTTGTCAGGGGTTAGGGTGGGTGACTGCAAGTGATGGAAGATGTTGCAGGCATTATTGTGGGTGGTAGAGCATAAGCCTTGCTGGGAGATGGGTACAGTAGCAGAGAGGGAGAGTGAGAGGTATCAGCTGGGTACTCCTTCCCCCAGCTGAGACTACTCTATCCCGATGGAAGCTTTAGCCCAAGTTGGCATAGTCTGGTGTTGTGGTTTCCAGTGCTGGAGTTCCTGCTAGATGGACTGGAGCTGATGTAGGACTTCATTTACCTCCAGGGCCTTACTCACATAGCAGGGTGCCTACTTAATTCCTCCCACCAACTCTGTGACAAATGTCAGCAACCCTTCATGGGCGGCACGGTGGCACAGTGGTTAGCACTGCTGCCTCACAGCGCCAGAGACCCGGGTTCAATTCCCGCCTCAGGCAACTGACTGTGTGGAGTTTGCATGTTCTCCCCGTGTCTGCGTGGGTTTCCTCCGGGTGCTCCGGTTTCCTCCCACACTCCAAAGATGTGCAGGTCAGGTGAATTGGCCATGCTAAATTGCCCGTAGTGTTAGGTAAGGGGTAAATGTAGGGGTATGGGTGGGTTGCGCTTCGGCGGGGCGGTGTGGACTTGTTGGGCCGAAGGGCCTGTTTCCACACTGTAATCTAATCTAATCGAATCCTCACTGTTTATCAGGAAAACTGAAATGTTAGTATTTAGAAATTCTCACACATTCCCAGGAATTTCTACTCAGAGGATGTCAGGACAGATGTTGCAACTTCTAAAAGGTACCTTTTTTGAATTTTGCATCTGCAGAACAGAATTTTAATCCAGAAATGATTGCTAGACAACTATTAGCATACAGGCAGAAGTGGGTACTGCAAATGCTGGAGATGAGAGTCAAGGTTAGAGTGATGCTGGAAAAGCACAGCAGGTCAGGCAGCATCCAAGGAGCAGGAAAACCGACGTTTTGGGTAAAAGCCCTTCATCAGGAATGAATGAGGAGGAAGATTCACAGGTGGGACAGGTCATGAGGTGCGGTGCTGAGCTGGAAGGTTGGAATTAGGGTAAGGTGGGGGGGGAGGGGTAAGGTGGGGGGGGAGGGGAAATGAGGAAACTGGTGAACTCCACATTGATGCCCTGGGGTTGAAGGGTCCCGAGGAGGAAGTTGAGGCATTCTTCCTCCAGGCGCGAGTGGTGAGGGAGTGGTGGTGGAGGAGGCCCAGGACCTGCATGTCCTTGGCAGAGTGGGAGGGGGAGTTGAAATATTCGGCCAGGGGATGGTGGGGTTAATTGGTATGGGTATCCTGGAGATGTTCTCTGAAGCGCTCTGTAGAGGAAGCTGCATCATAGAACATAGAACAATACAGCACAGAACAGGCCCTTCGGCCCACGATGTTGTTCCGAACATTTGTCCTAGCTTAAGCACCCATCCATGTACCTATCCAATTGCCGCTTAAAGGTCACCAAAGATTCTGACTCTACCACTCCCACAGGCAGCGCATTCCATGCCCCCACCACTCTCTGGGTAAAGAACCCACCCATCAGGAGTAACAGATACAATAACTGGCTTGTGTGGAAGTGCAGGTGAAAGTTTGATGGACGTGGAAGGCTCCTTTGGGGCCTTGGATGGAGGGGAGGTGTGGGCGCATGTTTTGCAATTAATGTGGAGGCAGGGGTAGGTGGGGGTTGTTCGGAGGTGTGGACTTGTGCTGACAGTGCAATAGTTGGATGGAAGTGGGGGTGATTCCGCAACTACCTAGTCAAGTCCATGCCCCCCCAACAACCTACTCTCCTGCCCCTGAACATTCCCCTGCCACCGCAGGAATTGCAAAAGCTGCACCCACACCTCCCCCCTCACCTCCGTCCAAGGTCCCAAAGGAGAATGATTCATAACACCACAGATCAGTGTTTGGATGGTGTTTGAACTAGTTAGGGCTAATATTCAAGAATACAGGAGTTTTAAATAGACATGCTTTGAAAGACTATGGCCACCAACCTGAGAGATAGTGTTTGACAGATAAGCACCAGGAACATTCCAGATTACATTGGATACATCCATGAAGGAAAGGGGGTTAAAGCTTATCCAATGTATGTAGGACAAAGTGCAGTATAAATACTGGCAGAGTGGGTCAGTTTTGCATTGTGACTTCAATGTGGCTTTATGTAATTCAACATTCACTGTAAGAAAAGCAAAATATTGTGAATGCTGAAGAAATCCAGCAGGTCTGGCATCAGCTATAGAGGGGGATACAGATTTAATGTTTTGATCCAATTTGACTCTTCTTCAGAATTCTTGTCTATCTCTTTTCAGTCCTGCAGAAGAGGAGTTATATTGGACTCACAGTTTTGTTGCTCTCTCCACTGATGCTGCCAGACTCTGAGGTTCAGCAGCACATTCTGTTTTTATTATACTCTTTAGTGTGTTGATTGGTTGGATTCAGACATGCATCATCATGGCCAAGATGACAAGCAGGTCTCTTTCATCTTCATTCTTATCCATTTCAACATCATTCATAAAGACTTCCTTCTACCACTGTTCTGCCAACTGAGGAGCACATCTATAATCTCTGTGCCTGCCAATTTCACTCCTGTTTGCATTTTGACACAAACAATTACAGCCAGTGAAGGTTCACTGGTCTATTCAGCTTTTCCCAAGTAACACACCCTGTGCATCTACATAGACATCTATCCACACCAACCAAAACTACAATATCTCAAAGTAGACATGAGAAATCAGATTAAAAACTCAAATAACAAAGAGAGAAAACAACTATGAAAGGACTTGTCAAGGCTGTTACAAGATCTTTCCTCCCATTAGCAATTTGTTTATCTGATATCTTTGGAATGTTTATAATGTCTTTCACTTCCCTGTTTCCTATTATCAATTCCTCAGTTACATTCTCCAAGGATCTGACACTTACTTTAGCCACTCTCTTTCTTCTTAAATTTCCATGGAAGCTCTTGCTGTTTGCTTTTACATTCCTTGCCAATTTATCTTCGTAATCAATTTTTTCCTGCTTCTTAATTTTTTTAGTTGTCTCCTAAGTTCCCAATCTTCTGAAACACCAGTTGTTTTCACCACTTTATGCCTTAGTCTTTGATGTGTACTCTCCTTGACTATCTTTGACATCCAAAAGTAATTTCAGTTTATTAACTAAGATTGGTTCATTTGGTAACAGTCCTGCCTTGGACACTTGGGAACCTCAATGCAGACATCCATTGTCTGTAGCATTCCAAATTCACAATACTGCCCACAGCCCTTGACTTCCATTGTACGGATAAATAGGGAGAGGAACTGTACAGAAACTTGAAAACATAAAACTGTGATAAAACGACCATAAATACAAATATCTTCAGAACACATCCTCTTTTTGTCTCAGTGGCTTGAAGCAATATCAAAGAACCACTCTAAACTTATCTGAAACTGACACGGAGACAGAAATTTGTCACAGGATTAAAAGGTTTTTTCTAAAGTAACACATTTCTTTACTCAAAATGAGATGCCGACAAATAGCAATTCTCTAGATGGAACATGGTTTAACAAGCAGACAGACAACAGCTGCTCTCAATCTTTCAACTAAAATTCAGCAACCTTTTGAGTTTAGTTTCAAGCTCCTGAAACTGTGAGGCGCCATTGCAGTTAATTATCCAGACATTAAGGAATCTCACGGCCTTCACTAATGAGCAGCTGCCAAATTTCACAAACATCAATCTAACAGAGCAACCATTTCTCCTCTCTACCCCCCCAACACTCTCAGTCTGAACTGATGTGTAACTTCAGTGCCTAAAACTCAAATGATAATTTTTAAAACATTTTCTTTGCTGGGTCCTGGCAATATTTCTTACACACAGTTCTGCTTGTCCACAATTCTGAAGGACCAGAAAACATTAATTCCACAATTTTTCACACAAAAGTGGGGGAAGGAGGAAGAGAGACATGAACTGAACTGATTTTCTATTTAAAGGTTTCACTGCTTTGAACCACAGAGCTACATCTGTAACTACAGTACCCGAGGTACTGACGGCATTTATTTTGGGTGGGGAGCAATTAATTTTCAATTAAAACATTGTTAAACAGCCTGTCAATACTCACTGTCCATGTTCGTATGCTAAGAACTGCCTTTCAGGCGATCACACCTCCAGGAGAGAGAAGCAAGAAAGTGCAGAAATGTAATAACAAGTGGATTCCACACCCGTACCAAGTTGTAAAGCACTCTAAATACTTGCTCTCTTGTCAAGTCATATGTCGTGCAGACTTCAGGAAAGACGGGAATTCCTTTTCCAGTCCTGTATCCTTGATCTAAAATTCTGAAGGAGAGAATTAATTTCCACCTGGAGAGGCAATGTTTGATCAGGGATGGTCAGCAAGGCTTTGTCAGAGGGAAGTTATGCCAGACGAATCTGGTTGAGTTTTTTGCGAAAGTGACCAAGTGTGTAGATGAGGATAGCGCATTTGGTGCAGTTTGTATGGATTTCAGAAAAGCCTTTGATAAGATCCCACATGGGAGACTGATAACGCAAGTAAAACACACACAACCTGGCAAGTTGGATCCAGAATTGGTTTAGTGGCAGGAGCCAAAGGGTGGTGGCAGAAGGTTGCTTGAGAGACTGGATGCCAGTGTGCAGTAGAATACCACAGGGATCAGTGCTGGGACCCTCACTGTTTGCAATAAATATAAATAATATAGAAAAGAATGTGTGTGCATGCGCGGGAGGGGGCAAGGGGTGAGAAGTAAGTGTGCAGATGACACCAGGATTGGCTGGGAGGTTTACAGCAAGGAAGAAGGTTTTAGGCTACAGAAGGACTTAGGTAAAAACAATGACTGCAGATGCTGAAACAGAAGGACTTAGACAGACTGGTCAGATAGAGAGATTAGTGGCAAATGGAATTTTACCTGGAGGTGTGAGGTGTTGCAATTAAGGCTATTGGCCATGTTCTGGAAAGGGATATTACTGTAGATTCAGAGCAGGTTTTTTAATGTTGGTGTATTTATTGTCAATGGGTCAAAGGGCCACTTCTGTACTGTATGAATAAGATAACATCATAGAATCAAAGCAACTTATTCAAACAACTAAAGATAAACAGGCTGTGAATGATGATCCCTGGTGAATGATCCCTGGAATGACAGGTCTAACATATGAGGAACGGCTGAGGATACTGGGATTGTATTCATTGGAGTTTAGAAGATTAAGGGGAGACTTAATAGAGACGTACAAAATAATACATGGCTTGGAAAAGGTGGATGCTAGGAAATTGTTTCAGTTAGACGAGGAGACTAGGACCCGTGGACACAGCCTTAGAATTAGAGGGGGTCATTTCAGAACTGAAATGCGGAGACATTTCTTCAGCCAGAGAGTGGTGGGCCTGTGGAATTCATTGCCACGGAGTGCAGTGGAAGCCGGGACGCTAAATGTCTTCAAGGCCGAGATTGATAGATTCTTGTTGTCTAGAGGAATTAAGGGCTACGGGGAGAACGCTGGTAAGTGGAGCTGAAATGCGCATCTGCCATGATTGAATGGCGGAGTGGACTCGATGGGCCGAATGGCCTTACTTCCACTCCTATGTCTTATGGTCTTATTGTCTTATGGAAAACTTGCTGTCTTCACTTCACTAGACTATGAAGCCCATTGGGCCCACTACTCTTTCATTGCAATCATGATTGATTTTTTTTTGCCTCAACATATGCTCACAGACTCCCCATTTCCTTTGATTCCCTGAGATATCAAACATTTGCTTATCACAGTCCTAAATATATTCAGCAAATGGGTATCCACAACACTCTGGGGTAGAGATTTCCAACCAAGTTTCACAAACCTTTGAGTGAAGAACTTTATAGCTTCAACTTCAACCTAAACAAACAAAGCTTTTTTTTAAATTCACTCATGGGAAATGGCATCACTGACTGAGCCGAATATATACTGTTCATTCCTAATTGGCCTATAGAACATGGCAATGCGATGATTTCTTGAATCACTGTAGTCCTTGATTTAGGTACATCTAGCCTCTGACCTGCTTGTGAAGTCACACTATTTTTATACGGCTAGTCCAGTTCCAGGCAAATGGGTTGAAGTCAGAAATAAGAAAGGTGCAATCACGATGATGGGATTACACTACAGGTTCCCAACAGCCAGTGGGAAATAGAGGAATAGATAATGTAAGCAGATCATTGGAAGATGTAAAAACAGTAGGGTTGCTGTAGGAGATGATTTTAACTTCCCCAATATTGACTGGGGCTCCCTTAGTGCCAGGGGCTTAGATGGGACAGAATTTGTCAGGTGCATCCATGAGGGTTTCTTGAAATAATACGTAGACAGACCAATTTAGAAAGCAGCCATATAAGACCTATTATTAGGAAATGAGCATGGACAAGTGATTGAAGTTTCAGTGGAGGAGCATTTTGGGAACAGTGATCACAATTCCATCAGTTTTAAGGTAGTTATGGGTAAGAATAAGACAGCTCCTTGAGTGAAAGTGCTAAATTGGAGGAAGGCTAACTGGAACAGTATTAGGCAGCAACTGGAGAAATTAAATTGAGGGTGGCTGCTTGAGGATAAATCCACCTTTGACATGTGGGAGTCGAGAGAATAGCTAATGTTGTTCCTTTGAGGTGGTCAACAAGGATATCCAGGAAATTATGGGCTGGTGAGCCTTACATCAGCGGTAGGGAAATTATCGGAGAAGATTCTTAGGGGCAGGATTTACATGCATTTGAAGACGACTATTTGAGAAAGTGTGTCTGTATATGTGTGAGAGGGAGCGAGAGACAGAGAGAGCGCGCGGGCGAGAGTGAGTGTGAGTGTGAGAGAGAGAGAGAGTGAGCGAGCGCGAGGGCGTGATTGAGTGAGAGTGAGAGAGAGAGAGCGTGAGAGTGAGTGAGTGCGTGTATGTGTGAGAGAGGGAGAGAGAGACACACATACACAAAGTATGTGTGTGAGAGTGAGAAAGAGAAAGTGTTTATGTGTGAGTGAGGAGAGAAAAAGTCTGCATGGGTGTGTGTGAGTGAGAGAAAGTGTGTGTGAGAGAGCGAGAAAGAAAGTGTGTGAGACAGTGTCTTGAAGCAGTTCATATAAATGGAAGAAAATACAATCAAACTTTGCACACATCAAACTTTCACTTACAATCAAGGTATGAATATCATTTGTTCATGTTACTGATTGAGAACACATTGGCCAGATATCAATGAAAATCTCTCCTCTTCTCAAATACTATCACAGAATGTTTTAACCCTACACGAACCAATGAAAGCAGGTAAGGTCTCAGTTTATTGTCTTATCAGAGGAATTGCACCGCTGAAAAGGCAGCCTCCTCTCAGTGCATTGCATGAGCATTCTGAGGACATTTGCAGATGATACAAGGAAAGGTGGAGGGACAGATAATGTTGAGGAGGTGGGGAGGCTGTAGAAGGAGACAGGTTAGGAGAGTGGGCAAAGAAGTGGCAGATGCAATACAACATGGGAAAGTGTGAGGTCATGCATTTTGATAGGAACAATAGAGGCATATACTATTTTCTAAATGGGGAGAAAATTCAGGAATCTGAAGTGCAAAGAGACTTGGGAGTCCTCGTCCAGGATTCTTTAAAAGTTAACTTGCAGGTTAAGTTGGTAGTTAGGATGGCAAATATGTCAGCATTTATTTCAAAAGGACTAGAATATAAAAGCAGGGATGTACTGCTGAGGCTTTATGAGGCTCTGATCAGACCACATTCAGAGTATTGTGAGCAATTATGGGTCCCATATCTTAAGAGGGATATACTGGCCCTGGAGAGCGGGTTCAGAGGAGGTTCACAAGAATGACCCCAGGAATGAAACGCTTAACAAATGAGGAATGTTTGAGGGTTCTGGGTCCAAACTCGGTGGAATTTAGAAGGATAAGGGGGAATCTAAATAAAACTTACAGAATACTGAACAACCTGGACAGAGTGAACATTGGGAAAATGTTTCCATTAGCAAGACAGATTTGGACCCAAGGGCACAACTTTAGAGTAAAGCTTTAGAATGGAGATGAGGAGAAACTTCTTCAGCCAGAGAGTGGGGAATCGATGGAACTCATTGCCACAGAAGGTTGTAGAGGCCAGGTCATAGAGTATAGACATAGGCCCTTTGGCCATTGATGTTGTGCCAACCTGTGAAACCAATCTGAAGCCCATTCAACCTAAGCTATTCCATTCTCATCCATATGTTTATCCAATGGCCATTTAAATGCCCTTAAAGTTGGTGCGTCTACTACTGCTGCAGGCAGGGCATTCTATACCCCCAGTACTCTCAGAGAAAATAAACTACCTCTGACATCTGTCCTATATCCATCACCCCTCGTGCTGGCCATCACCATCCAAGGAAAAAGGCTCTCACAGTCCAATCTTTCTAACCCTCTGATTATCTTATATGTCTCAATTAAGTCACCTCTCAAACTTCTCTCTAACAAAAACAGCCTCATGTCCTTCAGCCTTTCCTCATAAGACTTTTCCTCCATAGCAGGCAATACCCTAGTAAATCTCCTCTGAACCCTTTCCAAAGTTTCCACATCCTTCCAGAATTGTATGAAATACCCCAAATGCAGCTGCACCAGAGTTTTGTATAGCTGCAACATGACCTCATGGCTCCGAAACTCAATTCCCCATATGGCTTCTTAACAACCCTATTAACCTGGGTAGCAACTTTCAGGGATCTTTGTACATGGACACCAAGATCTCGGCTCATCTACACTACCAAGAATCTTACCATTAACCCAGTACTCTGTATTCCTGTTGCTCCTTCCAAAGTGAATCACCTCACTTTTCTGTATTAAACTCCATTTGCCACCTCTCAGCCCAGCTCTGCAGCTTATCTATGTCCCTCTGTAACCTGCAACATCCTTCAGCACTATCCACAACTCTGCCGCCCTTAGTGTCATCCACAAGTCTACTAACCCATTCTTCCACGCCCTCATCCAGGCCATCTATAAAAATGACAAAAAGCAGTGGCCCCAAAACAGATCCTTGCGATATACCAGTAGTAACTGAACTGATAAAAAATTCCAATCAACCAGCACCCTCTGTCTTCTTTCAGCTAGCTAATTTCTGACTCAAACCGCTAAATCACCCTCAATCCCATGCCTCCATATTTTGTGCAATAGCCTACCGTGGGGAACATTATCAAACACCTTACTGAAATCCATATACACATCAACAGCTTTACCCTCATCCACCTGTTTGGTCACTTCTCAAAGAACTCAACCAGATTTGTGAGGCACAACCTACTCTTCACCAAACCATGTTGACCATCATAATCAATTTATTCCTTTTTAGGCGATTATAAATCCTATCTATTATAACCCGTTCCAACACATTACCCACAACTGAAGTAAGGCTCACTGGTCTATATTTTTCAGGATTGTCTCTACTCCCCTTCTTGAACAAGGGGACAACATTGGTTATCCTCCATCTTCTGGCACTATTCCTGTAGACACTGACAACTTAAAGATCAAAGCCAAAGGCTCGGCAATCTCCTCCCAGGTTTCCCAGAGAATCCGAGGATAAATCCCATCTGGCCCAGGGGACTTATCTATTTTCACACTTTCCAGAATTGCTAATACCTCCTCTTTGTGAACCTCAACCCAGTCTAATCTAGTAGCCTGTATCTCAGTATTCTCCTCAACAAAAATGTCTTTTTCCTGTGTGAATACAGCCAAAAAAAAATCATTTAGCACTTCTCTTATCTCCTCTCACTCTATACACAACTTCCCACTACTCTCCTGGATTGGCCCTAATCTTACTCTCGTCATTCTTTTATTCCTGATATACCTATAGAGTATATTTAAGACTGAGACAGGTTCTTGACTATCAAGGGGATCAAGGGTTACGGGAAGAAAGTGAGAGAATGAGGTTGAGAAACTTATCAGCCGCGATCAAATGGTGGAGCAGACTCAATGGGCTGAATGGCCTAATTTCTGTTTCATATCTGGTTGGCATGGACAAGTTGGACCAAAGGGTCTACTTCCATGCTGTACATCTCTATGACAGTATGCCTTATGGTCTATTGTCAGTCAGCCTAGATTGTGGGCACAGATATTGGAGAAGGTTTGTGTCTACAAGCTCTGAATTACCAGCATGAATAACATTCTCAATAGACAAAGTAAAAACCAAATTAGGACAATTGACCTCTCATAATATGGAGTCAAATTGTTCAATTGTTACAATATTTCACACTCGAGCACCTTTGTGCTGGTAGGTTAGTAGCAACATTGCAGCAAGCTGTCCAACTGGCCACAAGTGAATTATTCTGAAGGTTGCATATAAATTTTTAAAAAGCATCTGCAGGCTCTTAGCCAGCAAACTCTCAGAAGGCAAACAGAACAAACAAACAGAGATAAATTAATGTTTGACAAATAAATAAATCTGCTAACACACTGCTCACTGTCATATTAGCTGCGCTGATTATGAATAACCCCTGCATCTTTGAAAGGGAAATAAACATGTAAGAGCTGTACAAGAGGTGACAGATGAATCAGTGCTAATTCCTTGCATGGCTCATCTTTCAAAAGAGAGGCGCTGCACTCTTGACCCTAACGAGCTGTTGTGCAGAGTGATTTATGGTGGGGGTTTGTGCCTGCCACTTCTGTGTTGTGTATCTACTCATTGTCCAGCAGTTCAGGAGTGCCAGGAAATCATTGGAGAGATGGGCTTCAGCTCATTTGATTTCCACTCTGTTGCAATATACGATGGATGAAGTCACCTGAATGATTTGAGCAAAACAGCAGCAACACATTCAACCCAGCCTGCCAGACATATACAAATAATAAGCTTGCTGGGAAATCTTGAAATTCATCTAAAGTATGTACTTTCCCATTCAAATTAAGAGTCAGATCATTCAGTTCTTCCAGTCACTGTCCCATAGACCTTGTTCATATATTGAGATGCCTTGGGAGCTAGTACTGGATTTGCAGAATTTTCCTGCCAGGGGAGTGGGGGCTGAATGGGAGACTGTAATGCAGAGAGTGGTCTATGCTGATCTTCCCCTTTCTCTCATGTATCATCCATCGTGATACAAGGAAAAACCAGGTCCAGACTTATAGTGTTCCATAAAGTGATTGAACATCAACCACTTTGCCTCCAATTCTGCTGTTACTTCCAATGCACAGTAGTATCCAAAACCAAACTTCAGGCAGAGAGCTGGCAATCTTCCCCCAATATAC
Organism: Chiloscyllium plagiosum; assembly: GCF_004010195.1. Lineage (NCBI taxonomy): Eukaryota > Metazoa > Chordata > Chondrichthyes > Orectolobiformes > Hemiscylliidae > Chiloscyllium > Chiloscyllium plagiosum. The sequence goes on from NC_057712.1 coordinate 129,938,415, forward strand.
TTCTCTCTTAGTTGTTCTTGGGATACAAAGCGTGGCTGGCAAGGCCAGTATTTATTGTCCATCCTCAACTGCCCTTGACCTGCTGCAATCCATCTGATACAGGTACAGCCCCAGCCACAATACCAACAAGGAGGAAGCTTTGGGATTTTGACCCAGCAACAGTGAAAAAACACTGATTTAGTTCTACATCAGGATGATGGGGGGCTTGGAGAGGAACTTGTAGATGGTGGAAGAAGGAAAATCTAATCAAACCAAATTCTAAACAGATTGATTGATATTGTATGAAAGGTTCTGCCTCACTGTAATAAGGCTCTTATTCTGGATTAGTGGTGCTGGAAGAGCACAACAGTTCAGGCAGCATCCAAGGAGCTTCGAAATCGACGTTTCGGGCAAAAGCCCTTCATCAGGAATAAAGGCAGTGAGCCTGAAGCGTGGAGAGATAAGCTAGAGGAGGGTGGGGAGAAAGTAGCGTAGAGTACAATGGGTGAGTGGGGGAGGGGATGAAGGTGATAGGTCAGGGAGGATAGGGTGGAGTGGATCGGTGGAAAAGGAGCTGGGCAGGTCGGACAAGTCCGGACAAGTCATGGGGACAGTGCTGAGCTGGAAGTTTGGAACTAGGGTGAGGTGGGGGAAGGGGAAATGAGGAAACTGTTGAAGTCCACATTGATGCCCTGGGGTTGAAGTATTCCGAGGCGGAAG